>NC_000067.6:184676431-184701431 GCF_000001635.26 Mus musculus | reverse complement strand
TGGCTTCTGCTTGGGCTGTAGGGAGGCAGGCTGGATGAGGGCAACCAGAGAGAGTCTACACCAGTTCTAGGCTTGTGCAACATCAGAGGCTGGGAACATTACTGACCAGGTAGATAACATGGGGGGAAAGGTGTTAGGTTATTTGGGATGTCTGAATAAAGCCTGGGTCTTGGTTGGCCTTTTTGTCATGAATGGTGACAGGGCAATAGTAAATGTCGACTGTGGACTTGTTTTATTTTCTCACAAAAGCAGTTAGGCCATTCTGCAACAAGAAATCAGAGAGGAAAAATTGAGCATGAAATAGCTGGGGTTTCAGGTCTCCCTGGTTCTTGGCACAATGTTAAAGGGGAATGCTTTTAGGTGATGAAACACTGGAGACCAATTTGGCAGTTCTAGCTAACTAAGCTACAACTTCCTTCTTGACCGAACTTCTCCACAAGACTTGCGTCTAATCTTCCTCAGCCCCATAGGTTCTTGCTGCTCTCTCTTAGGAAAGATTGAATAGAGCCTGTGTGAGAGAGAAAGTACCACTTTGTAGCTGAAGAGACAGCAGAGAGCTCTCCTATCCTTCAATGAGAGCACAGAGCTTCTTCAGAGACAAGAAGGCTAGGGCTCTGGAGGCCCTTAGTTCCCAGGGCCCAGAGTGGACATGTCCATGAAGCCACCTGACTTCTGTTTTGTTTTGTTTTCTCCTCCTTCCTTCCTTCCTTCCTTCCTTCCTTCCTTCCTTCCTCCCTCCCTCCCTCCCTCCCTCCCTCCCTCCTTCCTTCCTTCCTTCCTTCCTTCCTTCCTTCCTTCCTTCCTTCCTCTTTCCTTCCTCCCTCTTTCCCTCCATCCCTCCCTCCCTTCTCCATCTCTTCCCTGCTTTCATTCTTTCTTTTGAGGGAAGGTGGTTTTGCTATGTAGCCCAGGCTGGCCTGGAAACTGCATTCCTTCTGTCCCAGCCTCCCAGTGCTGGGATTACAGATTTGAGACACCATATCTTCTTCCTCTGAGGGCTTTTGTAAGGTCATGACATAGTAATCTGCACAGGGCACTGGAGGTATAATATTTTTATGAATAAGATTTGTCTAGAAAGGTCATTAATATGTATTGAGAATATAAACTTTAAACCATCATTATTATTATTGACTTTATTATTTTATTATGGTGCTATGATGTGTGAGTTGCATGTGCACATGTCATGGACTGTGTGTGGAAGTCAGAGGTCAACTTTCAGGAGGTTTTTTTGTTGTTGTTGTTTTTCCATCTTGGTGAAGCAGGCTCCTTCTTGTTTTTGTTGCTATGTACTCGCAGCTAGCTAGTCCATGTGGTGACGCTGCCAACTCTCATCTTGAAGCAGAAGTGCTAGGATTCCAGGTGTGTGCTACCCCACTTGGCATTATGAAACCAATTATTTATTTACATATTTATTTATCTGTGTGTGGAGCAGTATCGTCATGCACATGTGGAGGTCAGATCATTTCTCTCCTTCCAACATGTGGGTCCTGAGAATAAATTTAGGCCATCAAGCTTGGCAGCAAGCCTCTTTATTCCTGGAGCCTCCCCCTGGCCACATCTGGCTTTTTAAAGCATGAGGTTTGGGTCTTGTTGTGAAACATTCAAGACAAGTGCTTTTGTCTTCTCAGTGGAAGACTATGAATTGTTAGCAGTTCTCTGGGAGGGGTACGTGAGTTTGCACCAATACTGTAACCTGACTGGAAGTCCTCTTTTGTCACTAGGCTTATGACACCCAACAACACAGAGAGATTGCTCTCCTCTGACACAAAATAGTTGGTTTTGATTATAGAAACAATGGATGTGCTGATGGGAAGTTTTAGAAGCTGCAGAGTTCATAGTAACATGTTTGAATGATTTCCTGCCTTGTCTGCATTGCTTCTTCACATCTGCCACAGGGGGGCATCCACTGGAAGATCTGTCCTGTAAAAGTATTGGACAGATGTGCTGCCATTAGCAACACACTGTTAGGTTAATTCCTCTGATTTTTTTTTTTCTTAGTTGGAGTGTTAGGGATCAAACTCAGGGCCTTGGGTATGGCAAACAGATGCCTTATCACTGGGCTGTATCTCTAGTCCACAGTTTCCTGAGACAGGGCCGCACTCCACAGGCCAGATGGGCCTGCATCTCACTCCTACTTCTGTGAGATTCCTAAATGCTGAGGGACCAACTGTGAGCTACCATTCCTGGCTTGGTTAATTTGCTTGTCAATTTTCCTACATAATGTTGCATTATGTAACATCTTTGTATTCCTCTTTGACGTGTGGCCTTAGGGTGAATTCTACAAAATATGATGGTGGCGCAAAGGTTTTGTTGGGCTTCTGTGGATTTTTCTTTTCTAACAGGAGGTTAAGTTGACTGTTAGCTTGATGGGGCCAAGAAATACTCAGGAAATTGGTGAAGCTTGATTTCTGAGTATGGCTGTAAAGACCTTCTAGAGAGGATTGCTTAAGGGGAGAGGACCCATGAACTAGGGCTGCCCCTCTGGTAGGCTGGAGACCTGGGTGGAATGGCTGGGGAGAAGGACAAAGCTCTTTGGCCAGGCATCTGTTTGTTCCTTCCATGCTGGGTGAGGTACAGTGTTCTATCTGGCGCTCCCCATCTCTAGGGTCTGTGACAGGGGGTGCCCAGCACATCTGTTTCCTTCTGATGTCCTCTCCCAGGCCAAGCACAAGGGAAACCTCATTTTAACTCTTTCTGTACCCAGTGCCCACAGAGGCCAGATCTCTTGAACCTGGAGTTCAGGGTGGTAGTATGCCTCCTTGTAGATGCTGATAACTGAACCCAGGTCCTCTGAAAGAACACCAAGCACTCTTAACCATAGAGTTAACTCTATAGCTCTCTCATGTTATTTTTAAAATTCGATTTTTAACCAGGCTGTTTCTGCCCCACCTACAACCCCTGTGGCGTTTTTTTTTTTTCTAAGATTCCCATACAGAGGGTGCTGTGGGGTCAGCAGTGATATGGCTGTCATTTCCTGTCTCTTGTCTCTGAGAATCTCAGAATGCCCATGGACTCCTTGTTTTATGTTCATGTTTTCACCATCAAATCCTAGTGTGATGGCTGGAGACAGCTCAGTGACAGAGCTCTTGGGATGCGCAAGGTTCTGGGTTCTATCTCCAGCACCATTAAGTACTCCAATGTATTAGTGGCTCAATTCAAAGTAAGGACCAGACACTTAGAGAAACTGTATTCCAGTAGGATGGGCAGAAAGAGATGCCTAACATGCAGGTACTGAACTTGATGATTTGGCTGCAATGTGCGTGTAGTTCCTTCCCTGATACCTGAACTACAATCTCCAATAAAACAGAACAATCCAGAGAGGGAAACAGAGCTCCAAAGGGTTAGCAGAGTGGGGGTGGGTCACTGAGGTCTAGAGTCAGGAGCTAGTGGGGTGATGTGGCCTCACCCTTCACAGGATGTTCAGTAAGCAGCCATTGGCTATCGTCTCATCCTGGAGGGAGAAGCTCTCGGCCATTGGCTATTGTCTCGTCCTGGAGGGAGAAGCTCTCAGCCATTGGCTATCGTCTCATCCTGGAGGGAGAAGCTCTCGGCCATTGGCTATTGTCTCGTCCTGGAGGGAGAAGCTCTCAGCCATTGGCTATCGTCTCATCCTAGAGGGCAAAGATCTTCCTTACCGTGCAGCGTTGCGTGTGGTTGTTGCACGTGAGTGTGCCATTAGGCTCCATTCAGTCTTCTGTCTCTTGACTCCCAGACCATACTGTTTTAATCATCGTGTGTTTGTAGTGTGCTTTGAAACCAGGACATGTGGCGGCCCCAGCTTTGCACTGTCTTGAGACTATTTTGGTTGTTGGAGTTCATTTGTGGTTCCTCATGGATTTCAGGGTCCATTTCCCTATTCTCGTTAAAACGGACTAAGTTTGGGTAGAGATGCTGTTTGTCTGTGGATGACTATTGATTGCAGCACTAAGCCCTTCAATCCACGAATAGATTTGTTTCTTTTAAAAACTTATTTCAGTGTTTTTTTTTTTTAAGATTTCATTTTATATCTTTTTTTTTTTCTTTTTTTTGGCTTTCTGGGTTGCATCTTCCTGAGGCCTTCTCTCTCCTCCTCTCCTCTCCTCTCCTCTCCTCTCCTCTCCTCTCCTCTCCTCTCCTCTCCTCTCCTCTCCTCTCCTCTCCTCTCCTCTCCTCTCCTCTCCTCTCCTCTCCTCTCCTCTCCTCCCCTCCCCTCCCCTCCCCTCCCCTCCCCTCCCCTCCCCTCCCCTCCCCTCCCCTCCCCTCCCCTTCCCTCCCCTCCCCTCCCCTCCTCTTTCTTACTTTTTAAATAAGTTTATTTAT
This sequence comes from Mus musculus, assembly GCF_000001635.26. NCBI lineage: Eukaryota > Metazoa > Chordata > Mammalia > Rodentia > Muridae > Mus > Mus musculus. The sequence continues at coordinate 184,697,132 of NC_000067.6, read as the reverse complement.
TTTATTATATGTGAGTGCATTGTACGCTGTCTTCAGACAACCAGAAGAGGGCATCAGATCCCATCACAGCTGGTTGTGAGCCACCATGTGGTTGCTGGGAATTGAACTCAGGACCTCTGAAAGAGCAGTCAGTGCTCTTAACTGCTGAGCTGTCTCTCCAGCCCCCCTAATTTGTTTTATGTGTGTGGGTGCATAAGATTTTTTTTTTTTTGTCTGCATGTTTGTTTGTGTACCATGTGCATGCCTGGTGCCTGTGGAGGTCAGAGGAGGGCATCTCATCCCATGGAACTGGTTATAGGCAGTTGTAAGCCTCCATGTGAGTCTGGGAATGAAATCCTGGTCCTCTTCCAGAGTAGTAAGTATTCTTAACTTTGCTGAGCCTTCTCCCTAGCCCATCTTTACATTTAAACAATCATTTATTTCATTATATAGGTGCACGCCAATTCATCTGGGCCCTAAAAGACCAGAACTTGTATTTAATTGATTCAAATAATTATCCGAATGTTTTATCATTTCTCCCCTTCATCGATTGCAGATGTCACTTTTAAGTGATTTTTTTTTCTGTAATCAGGAAGATATCTTCATTGCTGGCATGTAATACTGATTGATCCAACTTTATGAAAAATATTGTTGTCAGCAAGTTTTATAACACACAAGACAGAAAAAAGACAATAGGAATGTAGGACGCCTTGGCAAATAAGATATGAACAAGTACAAACTCTCATATTTACTCCCCTTTTGAGAACTTTGCACTGAGTTCTATCTGTTAGGAGTATAGTCTTTTCTCCCTTTGTTTACTCTAGAAATAACTTATTTTTGGGACAGGGACTGAATCCAGGCTCTTTGTGTGATAAGCAAGTCTTTTGCTATGGATATGTATATATATATATATATATATATATATATATATATATATATATATATATATATATATACTCAGTTCCTTGGCAAATATTTCTTCAGGGGCCTCTTCTGGACCAGACCCCCAAAAGGACTCATAGATAAATGAGGTGTAGTGTCTTCCTTTGGGTTTCTCATCATCTGGGGAAGCGTATTAGCTGGAATGATCTGAGCTTCAGCAAAAAATTGTGTAACTGTTTTGACCTATGAGGATGTTGATTGCCAGTTACAGATATTAGTGCAGAAGCTTAAAGAGTACAAGGCTCTCAGCCCTTAGACTACAAGGCTCTCTGTCTTTGCTGTTTGTTCTTGTCATTCTCCTTCATTATTGCAAAAAAGCTGGACATGCTTCAATGATCACATCTTCAGATACACACACATATATACACATATAGATACAAACCCACACACATACAAACACACACATACACATACATATACACATAGACCTATATACATACACAGATACACACACACATACAGATACACATAAAAGCAAGGGGCAGTGGGCAGCGAAGGGCAAGAGAGTCTTCCCTCGGGGAGTCTGCCTTACATCCTCTTTCATCTCTTAGGTCAGAAATGAGTCACATACCTATCCTTAGATCAGAGATTGGGACCATTTCCAGAGACTGAGGCATCTCTGACTCACTCTGAGCAAAATTCTGGTTTTGTGAATATGGAAAGGGAATCTGTAATTTTTTTTTTTTTTTTTTTTTTTTAAGGAATACACTCTGCAGTCCTGGTCCTTTATTTCATTTTTGTACATTAGTCCATGAATTCCTATGGAATGGGCTCCAACAGCTCCGGCTCTTTTCCGTTAGTCCTCACAAAGTGTGCTTCTCTGGGTGGCACAGGCTGGTGCTTCAGCTGCACCCAGGTGCCCTTCTCTTTGGCTCCCTTTTTCTTCTGATCGTTCTCCTTCACCCGCTTCAGGAAGCTGTCTCTGCTCTTTGAGTGCTTGATGTGCTCAATCCGCACATTGATCCTCTTGGCCAGAATTTTGTCCTTAACCTGCTTGTTTGCAATGATGCCCACGGCATGCTGGGTGACATTGTAGACTCTTCTGGTTTTGCCGTGGTAGCACTTATGGGGCATTCCTTTTTAAACAGTGCCATTCCCTTGATGTCTACAATACCATCCTTCTTGTAGATTTGCATGTGTGTGGCCAAAGGAACAATGCCATGTTTCCTAAAAGGCCTAGGGTTCCTCTCCTCTCCCTTTGTGTTCATGATTTTGGCAGGTTACTGGAAGATGGCTGCAGTGGCCGAAAGGAGGGAATCTGTAACTTTTAAATTTAATTAATTTATGTGTGTGTGTATCTGTGTGTGTTTGTGTCTATTTGAGTGTATCTTTGTGTTTATCTCTGTGTTTGTATCTGTGTGTGTCTGTGTGTGCATCTGTATGTGTATGTATTTGTGAGTGTTTGAATCTATATGTGTGTATATCTGTGTGTTTGTATCTGTGTGCATATCTGTGTGCTTGTATCTCTCTGTGTTTATTTCTGTCTGTGTGTTTGTCTGTGTGTTTGTGTCTGTTTGTGTATATGTATGTGTGCATATGTGTGTATGTGTGTAGCTGTGTATATCTGTGTGTGTCTGTGTCTATATGTGTGTGCATCTCTGTGTTTGTGTGTATCTATATATATGTGTTTGCATGTATGTATCTGGATGTGTGTATATCTGTGTGTGTTTGTGTGTGTATCTCTGTGTTTCTATTTATGTGTATATCTGTCTGTGTTTGTATGTGTGTGACTGTGTGTTTTTGCATGTCTGTCTGTATATCTGTGTTTCTGCATGTCTGTCTGTCTATCTCTCTGCACCCTCCCCCCCCCCCCAGACCCGCTGCTTTCTGTTTTTGAGCCTGGGTCTTTTGCTGACCCGGAACTTGTGAATTTGGTTAGTCTGGCTGGCCAGGGTTCCTCCCCAGTGCTGGGATTACAGTTGTGAGCTTTCATGCTCCACCTTTTTCCTTTTTTCTTTTTTTGGTTTTTCGAGACAGGGTTCCTCTGTATAGCCCTGGCTATCCTGGAACTCACTTTGTAGACCAGACTGGCCTCGAACTCAGAAATCCACCTGCCTCTGCCTCCCGAGTGCTGGGATTAAAGGTGTGCATCACCACGCCCGGCATGCCCCACCTTCTTAAGGGGAGTTCTGAGGATTAAACTCATATCTTTACACTTGCACGGCAAACACTTTGTTGACTGAACTATCTCCTTCCTGATCAGTGACTTTGAGCATTTGTCCCCATTGCCAGTTAAAGAAGACCTTTCAGAGTCTAAGACATCAAACACTGATACCGCTCAGTTTTTATCATAAACCTTGCTCTCGTTTGGGATGGTGTATGAAGTTCCCTAGTTAAATAGTTTGTCCTGGTCAGTGTTGGCACGGGGATGGGCCACAGGGGTGAGATCAGAATCCATCTGGCATGAAGCAGGCCACTGAAAGCGCACGGAGGGTCCTTATTACACGTTTGTGCACAAGTCCTGACCCTGAGCAGGAGCTTGGACAGTGGTGGCTTTCTTTTCGAACTGTGCTCGGGAACAAGACTTTTCACTGTTGGAATTTTTCAAATAAAATTTACTTTATTTTTATGAGTGTGTGAGTGTGTGTGTGTGTGTTACATACATAACAGCTATGCCTCTCCTATGGAGGTCAGAGGTTAATTTTGGGAGCTGGTTGTCCCCTTCCACCTTTTTCTGAGGCAGCATCCCTCGTTTCTTTCTGTCTCCGAGCTTCACACGTCCATCTGTATGGCCTGGAGGACTTCAGGGTGATTCTCTGGTCTCTCCCCACTCTAGGAAAGCTAGGTTTAGATATGCTGGCCTCTAAATTTGACTCCTTCACGCGGATTCAGAGATTGAATGCAGGTCATCAGACTTGCAAGGCAAGTGCTATCCCTTCTGAGTATCTCACTGACATCATGGCTGGAATTCCTAATGCAGGTACCCAGGTTCCACCAAGAGCATCCATGGAGAACGCTGGCACCTGGAATGATGGAAACTCATCTTTTACAAGATGATGTCATGCTTCCTGGGGGGAGTGGATGGGTACACTGTATGTCCCCATAGAGTGTGAGGTGGGTATCTTGTCTTCTACCTCCATCTCAGATTGGTGGAGGTTGGAGACTTTCTTCCCTTTAAAGCAAAGAGCTGTAGCCCACTCAACCTTTACAAACAAGTTAGACAGGGGTAGAATTGACATTATTAGAATGGGAGGTAGGTTGGCAAGGGGAAGACCCAAAGGGAGACCTCAGTGGTTAAGTTCAACCGTTTCCTTTTGTGGGTGTGGAAGAAAAGCATTTCTGAGTTTGCCCTGACCTTTTGAACTTTAGCCTGCTTGCTAAGCTGGTCCTTGTGCCAGTTCCTCTGCTAACCACAGAAGTCCTTTGCCTTCTCTATGGAAATGTGGAGCCCTGCCATCACCCACTCCTGGCAGAATGTTCCCCCCACCCCCTGTAAACCTTGCTTGAACCTAGGTCCACGTTGACCCAACTTGCTTCCATGCACCAAGGCAGCTTGGGAAGCAGCTGGCTGGGGGTGCAGTTAATAATCTTGTCATTTGTACCCCGTGGTCTTTTCTATCTGCCTCTCCCATCCCTTTAAATTAAATTACCATTGGTCTCCTCCCCACCAGGGGGAAGATTAATGAGCCTTCATCTGTCCCCTTCAAGCACATGCAATCATAACGTCCTGAAGAGGGTAGCGGCGGCGGCGGCAGATAAATTATGGGCTGTCATCCTAGAGTTTGGTGGGCAGAGCTCGGTCCTTCTCTAGTCACAGGTTCTGCCCTGGGCTGGGCAGGTATGGGATCAGCATTTGTGGGTGGAATGCCTCCGAGAGGGGACTGGGACACTGGGACCATGGGAAGGGGAGAATTAGTAAGTCTCAAGGGTGACTGCTCCCAGAATGGATGGCCTCTGACTCAGTTCAATTATTTTGTCTCTCACTCATAAAAACCATATATAGCATTCTCAAGCCATAGAAGTTTAGACAGAACGTGCACAGTGCTATGTTCTGCAGAGCTTGGAACCTTTAACAGGAGTTATTCTTATGATTTCATTTTATTTTTTTTATCTCCAGTTTGCTTTTCACATGTGAAACAAAGGACGTATCGGATTCCTTCACAGGAGATGGGCCACTCGTTACTTCTGTCACCCCAGTGTCTGGAGGAATAGTTACAGAGGTAGTAAAGACTTGTGTTCTGACTCCCTGGAAGCCTATCCCCTCTATACACTGTATGTGGATTTCAAGACCATGTTAATAAGTGGGCTTCAGGGGCTGGTGGTATCCTCAGTGTAAGGGGGCTTGCCACTAAGCCTAATGACATGAGTTCAATCCTTGGGACGCACATGGGAGAACTGACTTCTGAAAACTGTACTTTGACCTCCATACATGTGCACTCACAAACAAGCAAACAAACAAGCAGTTATAAACAAGAAAAATGCACCTTGGGTTTGTAACAGGGGGCATCAGGACTTCCAAAAATCGATCCTGTTATATGCTTCTCCCAAGCTCACAAAACGTAAGGGGTCCCAATATCTGTGTCCCCATTATATTCGCGTACCCCCTTCCCTCTCCTTCTGACTCGTGTTGAGAGACCATAAAAAGTCATCAACGGAAAGAAACACAGTTCCGTTTTCGCAGAGTGGATTTTCTTGGTAGTGGTTCATTTTTCTGCAGATGGATTGAGTTATAAAACAACGTAAGATGTTTTAAAGTAGGAAATTTTATTGATATCAAACGTCCTCTGATGGCTCCAAGGAGAAAACGGAAGCACAGTTGGTCACATGATGCTGGTCATGTGATTCCTCAGAGTCCAGCCTCTGCCTTCAGGGGCTTTCTTTCCCTCGCCTCTGTCCTTGGTAGCTGAATCACAGGGAATGCCTGTCCTGAGCTGGCCTGGAAACTGTTTCTCTGCTGGGTGAGTCCTCTGCAGGGAAACTGAAGGCATCTTGCAAAGAATGGAAGAGCCCCTGGCTAGCGTTCCTTCCATCTCGGACTCCTCCGTCCACAAAGAACATCCTAAGGCCATAGACGCCAAGCTAGAAAGTGCATGACGCTATGTGAGGCGTTTGGGACTGTGACTAAGTCATTTTCCTTTTTGATCCTTAGTTTTGTGAGGGAGAACATGTGTGTGTGTGTGTGTGTGTGTGTGTGTGTGTGTGTGTGGTGTGTGTGGTGTGTGTGTGGTGTGTGTGTAGGGATGGAGGAAACAAACAAACAAGTCGGGCTAGACATAGCAGGGCTGATGCACACGTGAACTCACAGAGGCTCTGGTAGCATGCACAGGGCCTGCACAGGCCTGAGCCAGATGAGGTCTCGCACTGAGAGCGGGGGTGGGGTGGGGATGGGGGTGGGGGGTGGAGGGATGGGGGTTAGGGTGGGAAATAGATACAGGCTCCCAACTCAATCAGAGATGCTGTCTCCAACTGACAACCATTTGCATGAGAAAAATTAGTTCCTCCAATATAAACCAAACGTAAGGTCAGGCCCTGTGCCCAGCAGAAGATGGTAAACAAACTCAATTGTATTTTTGGAGTTGTTATCTTATTAACTAACTAACTAACTAACTAACTAACTAATTAATTTGCTTTACGTCCCAATATCAGCCCTCTTTTCCTCCCAGTACCCTTCTCACACAGATCCTCCCATTTCCCCCTACCCTTTTCCTCTGTAAGCGGGAGGCCCCTCTTCGGTGGTATAACCCCCATGTCTGGGTATCCCCCACCTCCCCCACTCATCAAGTCACTGCAGAACTAGGTTCACCCTCTCCCATGAGGCCAGACAAGGTGGACCAGTTAGGGGAATGAGACCCATAGGCAGGCAACAGACTCAGGGACAGCCTCCCCCATCCCCCCCGCTCCAGTTGTTGGGGGACCCACATGAATGGAATACTAGTTAGCCATCAAAAACAAGGACTTTATGAACTTTGCAGGCAAATGAATGAAGCTAGAAAATATCATCCTGAGTGAGGTCACTCAGACCCAAAAGGATATGCATGACAGGAGCCCAGAATAACGGTCCTCTGAGAGGCTCCACCCAGCAGCCAATGGAAACAGATGCGGAGACTCATAGCCAAACATTCCTTAGAGGAGGTCTTTTCTTCTCATAGTGCCCTTTTCCCCTTAATCTTTTGTTTGCATATTATGGCTTCCAATTTTATGTTTTTATGGAGTTTTTGTTTTGCATGTATGCATGTGTGCTTGTGTGTGTGTGTGTGTGTGTGTATGTGTGTGTGCACAAATGTGCACATGTGCGTTACACCTTTTCTTTTTTTAAACAATTAAATTTTTCTGTCCTAAAGAAAGAGAGGAATGTCATGGAGATGGATGGGTGGAAAGGTAGCGATCTTAGAAGAAACGAGGAAGGGAAAGCATAACCAGAATATAGCTTAGGAAAAGCTTATTTAAGAACATCATGAAAAGCTATTGACTCATAGAGCTTAGTTTTAATAATAAACACTGAGACCTTGGGAAGCCGACTTCAGCTCGCTGACTGATTAGCATGGCTATAGCATGCCATACCAGACCAGGGGCTTTCTATGCATTGTCTAATGTTCATTAGCACACTATCTATTTGATATCTGAAGATGTCATCATTATTTTCCCCCCTTCTGCAGAGGATAAGAATATTTTTTTCCTGTGTGTTAAGCCTGAATGTAAGAAATCTGTATATTTCGGTTCATTGACTCGTCCTGTCAGCAGTCTGAAACACCATTATCATGCCATTTTATGGACATGGTGCCAAGGCACAGAAGGTTTAAGCATTTTTGCCCAAGATGAAACAGCAAAAAAGCAGAACAGCTGCTACCCCATGCAGGTTGTTTGGCTCCTGAGTTCTTAGCCATGAGTAAATTGTAGAATTATGCTAACCCAACCACTGAGTGCAGAGCTCAGATCTTATCTCCCATCCCAAGCCTTTCACTCTACCTGCACCTTCTTGTTTACCCACGATCCATCGTTTATAAATACTTTTAGAAATCATTATGGAAACTATACGGTCCCTTGGTACATAAACACACACTTATCTCTGGGTATTTAGACAATGTCCCTCAAATATGTTTGTAGCGAGAGGCCAGCAGACACTCCCCATTCTGACTAGAACTGGAGAGCAGTGATAAAGTACTGTCAACTGGAGACCTCGCCACCCTGACATTTATGCTGAAGGGTGTGCTGTTTGCTGCAAGAAGTATGGGTGCCATTTTCAAAGGTCAAATAAATCACCTTTAAAGTCGTGAAAAGGTAAACAGACTGATGCCTGGGTAGCTTCCCTAGGTTTATGAGGTCTTCTGGCAACAGGGATACAGAGACCTCATCCATCACCCCACCCCCAGCTCTCAGGCACTTATTCCTTGGAGCAATCACTCCGTCACTCAGGGTAATTTCCCCTCAAATTGTTATTAAGAAATATGCAGGCGCAGGCAAATGGAACCCTTCCTATCCACCATCCCCGCCCAAGGTGTGCTTTCTCTCTAGGTAAAATGGAAAGTTGTTGCAATGATGCATGGGAGGCTGGGAGGATGATCAAGGCACTAGAAGGTAGGAGGGGAGAAAATGGGGGACCATGGCAGGAGAGGAGACTGGGAGATAGTCGGGCAGGCTGCCATGCCATGCCATAAACAAAACAGTTGTCATTGAATGAAAAATACTTCTGCGGTGCATGGAGAGTGTGGGAGCCTGCCAATCACAGACTGCTCTGCTCAGATCTACTTTGAAGGTCTCTGAAGGGCTCCGCACACCTTCTTTTAGCACACTCTTAAGTTATACATTTGTAGTTCAAGTTATCTTAAATGACTATTCTGTAGAAGAAAATAGATGCTTCCTGAAGACTAAGAGCCCAATTGGTATAAACAAAGAGCCTTAAAGAATGGTTCCAAGCTACCCAGTGGCTCCTTAACCTTGTAGCTGTCCTGAAGTTGGGGACATAGGCTCATGGTGATCCGATCGTGCCTCTGGCTTTCCTTCTGCATGTCACAACAGCTCCCGTCAGGCCCCTCCCAGTTGGAGAAGCTTCTCTAAGCTCAGACATCTGTTGATATTTCGTATCATTGTGGATTTCAAGCGGGTGAGTGTGGACAGGGAGGCATTCCGAATGCCCGTGTGCTTTCAAAGTATCTGACTTCAGTCTTGTTTTCTTATGCTTTCTGAGATGGAAGAAGAGGAAGGAAAGAAGGAGCAGAGATGAAACCTTCTTTTAACTCTTCATTTGACATCAGTGGTATTCTATTAAACCAGTCTTGTGTAAATTTGAGTTTTTGTTGCTTTAAATTTTTTTTTTTTCCTAGCCTGACCTAGCCTGGGATTCGTCTCAGCTGCAGAGACCACCGAGTGTTCTCATCAACCAGAGACCTAATTGCGGTCATTTATTATAGTCACTTATCTGATAGTGGCTTCATTATCTGTGATAGTTTTACAGGGACAAAATCCACCAGGCATTCAGTGGAATATATAAACATGGTATCCTCTGACAGGGTGTCTGTTACTTACTGTCAACACTAACTGGCCCTTGCCACATATCTACAGCTTATATGAAGTAACGATGAGTTTAATAAGCCCCAGTGAAAGCTACAGTGTAAACAGCAGAGCAGGAGTGTCACCCTCTTAAACAAACAGAGGTGACGGAGAAGTACAAACAGAACTGGATGAGAGCCTAAGGAGATGAACATCAGGTGGGGAGAGAAATTCCACTGGTGAACCCCCAACTGGATTATCACCACAGAGCAAGCACTTGTATATAAGGATGATAGCCACAGATTCCCCCTTTTTTTTTTTAACTCTACAATTTCAGATTTTTTTTTTTCCTCTCTGGCTAACCATTGGGAAGGAGCTATAAGTGGAAAAGTAAGCACCATTTTCTTATGATCATTATCTTTACAAAATGCCTAGCCCGGCGTAGTGGCACACACCTTTAATCCCAGCACTTGGGAGGTAGAGGCAGGCAGATTTCTGAGTTCGAGGCCAGCCTGGTTTACAGAGTGAGTTCCAGGACAGCCAGGGCTACACAGAGAAACCCTGTCTCGAAAAGACCAAAAAAAAAAAAAAAAAAAAAAAAAAAAAGAAAATGCCTAGTCAGTAACTTAGTTTCAATGGGCATTCTACAGCTGGTGTCACGTGTGTGTGTTTGTGTGTGTATGTATACACACACACACACACATGTATGCATATATATATGTATGTATATATACATGCACACACACATATATACACACATACATATATACATGCATATATGCTTTGTAGGTGCTGTATGGTAAGCTTTTCTCAGTCTCATTAGAATAAATCCATAAGCCGAGTATGTGCATTACACACGTCACAGTACTCCAATACATAGGCAGGTGGCTTGTCCTTACACTAAGTACGGATCCACTTGCAGATCACGACAGATGAACGGATCCATTTGCAGATCATGACGGATTATGAGCTTCCTCTGCGCTGCCTTCTCAGGGAGGCCTGACTGGGGTCTTGGATGCAGAAATTAAGGGCAATCTCCCTACATTCCCTCCTGCCCCCTGATTTCTTTTACATCCTCCATGACTCCTGCTGGTAGTGATTCATTTTGTTCTGGTATTAAGGCGTCTCCCATCCCCTGCTTCTTCGACTTTGAAAGGTAAACCACTCTGGAAGGGGAAGATTAGGATTCCTTTATTGACAGAATGGTTGGCATCAAAGAAGACATTGAAAACCTGGGCTCAAACCCTCAGTGGACACCTATGGAAAAGGTTTAACTATAAAAGGAGGATGCTGTGGCCCCTCCTCCAGTATTTTAGAGTGGAAATGACCAGGAAGCAGACATCCCAAAACTCATGGTAGTTATTACCTCGGCATATTGTGGACCAGATTAACTCCATTATCTGTCTGTAGCCCACAGAATGAGCCATGGGATGGGAAGATGGGAGCAGGAGGAACAGGAACAAGTTTGCCATAAAGGTTTTCAACATCTGCAACAACAATCCTGTCTCTTTGCTAGATGATGTTTCACAAGATGGCTCTGGTCAAATGTACTTAAGAAAGTAAGCATTGGCAAACTTTCCTAACACAAGATTTCTCAAAAGCCTTTCCTAAAACAGAGTGTGGCATAAATATCTAAGGACCACTGGGTGTGCTGGTGTACATCTGAGGCAGGAGAATCATGAGTTCCAGGCTCATCTGTCTACACACACACACACACACACACACAGACACACACACACACACAAAACCTATTTTTAAACTGAAACAATAAAAAAAGCCAAAAACCTTGTGAAAAGGGTCAAATCTGAAATATGAAAAAAAATCCACCTCTGAACTTTTTGGTTTTCTGAGTTTCATTCTCCTTTGGAGCTATCTTTGTCTCTTTAACAGTGTTATAAATTCAAGAGTTTCTGAGAATTTATGGAACTTATGAATTTCAGATGACTTTCCTTTGTTGGGGGTCTGCTGTGTATCCAGGTCTCGAGGAAAAGATCCTGAACTAAGGGAGCAAGGGGTTGGCAGAGGATAGTTGATGCACGGTGAATGTTAAAAAGGAGGAAAAGTACCCAGAAAGGTTAGATAAGAGACTCCAAGGCCAACACTGTCTTCCTTAGTGTTATAATGAGGGCACTTCAGTGATCTGGCTTGAATCTTTTGGAATAGGTCAGCAGCCCCTAGAAGCCACCCACCTTGCTTCAGAAGAGAATTGTATTTGGTTGTTGGTTTTCTTGTCACTCTGGACTACAGATCTTCAAGCCAGGTGTGTGAATCTATAAAGGCACAAGGAAGAGAGATAAAACAGAGGGGAAGCAGGAAGAGGATGGGAAGGAAGCAGGAAGAATGTGGCCTGGAAGTGGGGAGAACTCGGCAGGTTTCAGAGGCACCGTCCCCCCCCCCCCCCCCCCCCCCCGTCATGTGAGCTTTTTCTTGTTACTCCAAATAGCTGGCCTCAGTGGGGCTCTGTGGATATGCCACATCCTCTGTTTATGGCTGTGGAGAAAACCCTGACTAAAACCATTGAAGGAAGGAAGGAAGGAAGGAAGGGAGGGAGGGAGGGAGGGTTTGTTTGGGCTCACGGCTTGAGGAGCAGAGCCTCACGGTTGGAAAGGCATGGTGGCAGATGCTTGAGGCAGCAGAAAAAGAAGGATGCTGCTGCTTAGCTGGCCTTTTTCTTTCTATGCGATCTGGGACTACAGCCCCTTTTGATGGGGTAGTTCTAGATCTTGTCAAGTTGTCAGTGCATATTAAACCTTACAGGAGCGACAAGACATGAAGATAAGTGTAAACAACAACAAAAGCAGAGAATGTCTGTGACCTCAGGAAAGGGAAGGAGAAAAGGTTTGAGTTATAGAGTTTTTTGTTTTGTTTTGTTTTTGTTTGTTTTTTTGTTTATTTTTGGCTGGAGCATGGGGTCGCTGTATCTTGGAATATACAATTGATAATAAGGATGGGCATCTCATGTTTGTCCAACCCACTGCCTGTAGGCTTCATGTGTCCAAGGATAGCTTTGAATGGAACCCAACAGACAATTTTAAACTTACTTAAACCATTATAACATATTTTTGTAATGTATTTGGTAACTCTAGTGTAAGGATCTTTTTTTCTTAAGATTCATTTCATTCACTCACTTACTCACTCACTGACTCAGTCATTCATTGTGTGTGCACACATACACTCGAATGTCTGCTATATGTGTTTGAGTGCCCTTGGACCGGAAGAAGGCATTTCATCCCCTGGAGCTGGAGTTAAAGGAAGCTGTGAGCTGTCTGATGTGAGCAGTAACAACCCAACTTGGGTTCTCTGCAAGAGAAACAAATGCTCTTAACCACTCAGCCCTTTAGTTTCTGATTGTGAGACTTTAGAAAATAGACTTTGTAATAAGAGCATTATGTTACAATGTCAACAGGCTGGAAGCACCAGGTGGGCTGTGGGAAGGACTTTCGGATGAGGCCACTCTGCCCTTGCAAACCTAGTTCAATTCCCCCAGAACATGTGTAAAAGCTGGCTGAGGTGGCTCCCATCTACAACCCACCATCCAGATGGTAGAGACTGGAGTATCTCTGGAGCTCGCTGCTGGTGTGCTTGGGCCTATGGATCCAGGGTTAGTGAGAAGCTATGTTTCAAAGAATGAGGTAGATTGTGTTCAAGGAGGACACTTGACATCAACTCCTGGCTCCACAGATGTGCATGCATGTATGTAGCTGACATCAATCTCTGGCTCCACAGATGAACATGCATGTGTGTGTAGCCCCTAACTGACAGGTGTACATACACAGACACACAAGCAAGACACAGCTCATGGACAGTGAACTCTATTCAGGCTGTGTTTCCTCTCTGTTCCCCTCCACCCGTAGCCTGTCTCCTTTCCCAGGCTCTAGTCCCAGTCTATTATACTCACAGGTGAGTGTTTGAGCACAGGCATACCAGGGCTTTGTCGTGTGGCTAACATGCTCTGGCTTTAGACTGGGGGGAAAAAAGTGTGCCAAGACTCTTCTGAGACATGTGTCAAACTAGCCACACTTCCTAGCAGGAAGTCCAGACCCAGGTCGTGGTTTAGCGCAGGAAGAACATCTGTGATGACAGAAGTTGGGAGGGCAGACAGGTCGCTGGGAAACTGCGCTGGCTACTTAGAAAAAAAGTACAGTGTACCTTTGTCTGTGCAGGAAAGCTCAGTTATCCAAAGTATTTATTTTTAAAATATTTATTTTATTTTAATTTATGTGTGTATATGTGGGCATGTGCACATATGTATGAGTGCTGTTGGAGGCCAGAAGAGGCTGTCAGATCCCTTGGAGCTGGAATTACAGGCGTGGTGAATCACCTGATGGAGGTGCTGGGGAGAGAACGCAGGTCCTAGAAAGACCAGCAAGACTGAAGCGTCTCTTAAGCAACTAAAACGTCTATGGATTCATAGCAACAAGTCTTTGCTTTAGTGTGCCACATGAATTAGTAATCAAGCTTTATAGTTAATTAATTAATTAATTAATTAATTAGAACTCACCATATGTTAGAGGAGGAGCTTGGACTCCTAACTCTCTACCTTCATCTCTCTTGACTTCTGGGGTTATAGGTATGTGTCACCGTGCTCAGTCTTACGTGGTACATGCTGGGAAGATAGTCTAACAACTGAGATAAATCTCCAGCTCTTTATTTATAATAAAACTTCTAGATATTTTGAGGTATCTAGAATATCCAGCCACGTAATCTGGGTTGACTTCAAACTTGCAATCACTACACCTGGTGTAGATGTGACCTTGTGTGTGTGTGTGTGTGTGTGTGTGTTTTTAGAACATGATTTTAATATTTCCAACTGTTAATATTCAACAAACAGAATAATTTTTTAAAGATATATTTTGCTGTTATGTCTCCGTTTTCATTTCTGATTTTATTAATTTGGATACTGTCCTTGTGCTCTCTGGTTAGTCTGGCTAAGGGTTTCTCTATCTTGTTAATTTTCTCAAAGAACCAGCTCCTGGTTTGATTGATTCTTTGTATAGTTCTTTTTGTTTCTATTTGGTTGATTTCAGCCCTGAGTTTGATTATTTTCTGCCATCTACTCCTCTTGGGTGTATTTGCTTCTTTTTGTTCTAGAGCTTTCAGGTGTGCTGTCAAGCTGCTAGTGTATGCTCTCTCCAGTTTCTTTTTGGAGGCACTCAGAGCTATGAGTTTTCCTCTTAGGACTGCCTTCATTGTGTCCCATAAGTTTGGGTATGTTGTGGCTTCATTTTCATTAAACTCTGAAAAGTTTTTAGTTTCTTTCTTTATTTCTTCCTTGACCAAGTTATCATTGAGTAGAGCATTGCTTAGCTTTCATGTGTATGTGTGCTTTCTATTGTTTTTGTTGGAATTTAAGACCAGCCTTAGTCTGTGGTGATCTGATAGGGTGCATGGGATTATTTCAATCTTCTTGTATCTATTGAGGCCTGTTTGTGACCAATTAAATGCTCAATTTTGGAGAAGGTACAATGAGGTGCTGAAAGAAGGCATATTCTTTTCCTTTCATATGAAATGTTCTATAAATATTTGTTAGATCCATTTGGTTCATAACTTCTGTTAGTTTCACTGTGTCTCTGTTTAGTTTCTGTTTCCGTGATTTGTCCATTGCTGAGAGTGGGGTGTTAAAGTGTCCCACTATTATTGTGTAAGGTGCAATGTGTGCTTTGAACTTTAGTAAAGTTTCTTTTATGAATGTGGGTGCCCTTGCATTTGGAGCATAGATGTTCAGAATTGAGAGCTCATCTTGGTAGATTTTTCCTTTGACCAGTATGAAGTGTCCTTCCTTATCTTTTTTGATAACTTTTGGTTGAAAGTTGGTTTTATTTGATATTAGAATGGCTACTCCAGCTTGTTTCTTGGGACCATTTGCTTGGAAAACTGTTTTCCAACCTTTTACTCTGAGGTAGTGTCTGTCTTTGTCACTGAGATGCACTTCCTGTATGCAGCAAAATGCTGTGTCCTGTTTACATATCCAGTCTGTTAGTCTATGTCTTTTGGGGGGAATTGAGTCCATTGATGTTAAGAGATATTAAGGAAAAGTGATTGTTACTTCCTGTTATTTTTGTTGTTAGAGGTGGAATTATGTTTGTGTGGCTATCTCCTTTTTGGTTTGTTGAAAGATTACTTCCTTGCTTTTTCTAGGGTGTTGTGCTGGTGTTTTCTATCTATTATCCTTTGTAGTTCTGGATTTGTGGAAAGATATTGTGTAAATTTGTTTTTGTCATGGAATATCTTGTTTTTTTTCCATCTATGGTGATTGAGAGTTTTGCTGGGTATAGTAGCCTGGGCTGGCATTTGTATTCTCTTAGGGTCTGTATAACATCTGCCCAGGACCTTCTGGCTTTCATAGTCTCTGGGGAGAAGACAGGTGTAATTCTAATAGGTCTGCCTTTATATGCTACTTGACCTTTTCCCCTTATTGGTTTTAATATTCTTTCTTTGTTTAGTGCATTTGGTGTAGTGATTATTATGTGATGGGAGGAATTTCTTTTCTGGTCCAGTCTATTTGGAGTTCTTTAGGCCTCTTGTGTGTTTATGGGCATCTCTTTCTTTAGGTTAGGGAAGTTTTCTTCTATAATTTTGTTGAAGATATTTACTGGCCCTTTAAGTTGAGAATCTTCACTCTCTTCTATACCTATTATCCTTAGGTTTCATTGTGTCCTGGATTTCTTGGATGTTTTGGGAGCTTTTTGCATTTTGCTTTTTGCATTTTCTTTGACTGTTGTGTCAATGTTTTCTATGATATCTTCTGCACCTGAGATTTTTCTATTCTATCTCTTCTTGTATTCTGTTGGTGAAGCTTGCATCCATGACTCCTGATCTCTTTCTTAGGTTTTCTAACTCCAGCGTTGTCTCCCTTTGTGATTTCTTTATTGTTTCTATTTTCATTTTTAGATCTTGGATGGTGCTCATTTTCTTCGCCTGTTTGATTGCATTTTCCTGTAATTCTTTAAGGGGTTTTTGTGTTTCCTCTTTAAGGACTTCTAGCTGTTTATCTGTGTTATCCTGTATTTCTTTAAGGGAGTTATTTATGTCCTTCTTAAAGTCCTCTATCACTATCATGAGAGGTGATTTTAGATCTGAACCTTGCTTTTCCTGTGTGATGGTGTATCCAGGACTTGCTATGGTGGGAGAATTGGGTTCTGATGATGCCACCTAACCTTGATTTCTGTTGCTTCTGTTCTTACGATTGCCTCCAGCCATCTGGTTATCTCTAGTGCTACCTGCCTTCACTATATCTGACTGGAGCCTGTCCTTCCTGTGATCCTGGTTGTGTCAGAACTCCTCAGAGTTCATCTGTCTCTGTGATCCTGTGATTCTGGGATCCTGTGATCCTGTGATCCTGAGATCCTGTGATCCTGAGATCCTGGCTGTGTCAGAGCTCCTGAGAGTGAAGCTGTCTCTGGGACCCTGAGATCCTGGTGTGACCAAGCTCCACGGATCCTGTGATCCTGTGGTCCTGGGCTTGTTAGAGTGCCTAGGAGTGAATCTTTCTCTGGGTGTTGTGGGACTGGCTGTGGAGTTTGTGCTCAAGATCTGCTCAGGGCACTGGCTCAGACCAAAAGGTATCCAGGCCACTGGTCAGTTGGAGCTCCTGGGTGCCTCGACTTTTTTTTTTTTTTCTTTTAATTTGAAGGTTCACTATGTTTCTTCAGGTCATATCTTATCACCATCAGACTGGTTAGGGAGTTGTCTGTCAAACTGACATAGGTTTTAAAATAAAAAAATATATATATTAGTTATCATTACATATAATAATATCATCATCATTATTAATGTTTGGCTAGCATAATTAAATCAAAGATGGCAGTAGGAACCTTCTTTCTCCACACAAGTGTCAGATCAGGGTCCAGACGACTTATTTTTAACAGCACAGATTGCTGACCTGCCTCCAGAGAAGCAGGCTACTCCTTGCAAACTCTCAAGAGTGGGCTTGGCCAGGCAGAGGGACGGTGGAAAGCCGGTGTCCTTGGCAGCTGGGCTCTCTCACCAATTTAGATTTGGAAGCCTCAAGCAATTAGCAGATCACATGACAACCACAGCATTAATTGGCTTTCCAGACACCTGCTGCCGAGGTCTTGCTTTATTTGACAAACGGTTGATGAGAGACGAAGGTTAAAGAGCAGGGGAGGCTATGGGGAGCTTCTGTTTGGAGTGTCTACCACAGACCAGTGAGTCTGTGTCTGTCCTGTGTAAGCCTCTACCTTCTTACTCTGTGGCATTACAGAACAACAGTGTCATCCTCCCCGTGCCCATTTACAGATGCAAACACTGAGGCTCTAGAATTTATAGGACTGTGTGGCTAGTTGGTAACAAAACTTGGATGGGTTCATGATGAGACGTGTTCCTTCACTTTTAAAAACTAAAGTAAAAAAAATATTTTGGTGAGTGTATATGTGTGCACATGTGTATGCGCTTGCGTGTGGTGTGTGGTGTATGTGTGTGGGGTGTGTGTGAATGCCTGCGAGTGTACATGCGAATCCAGAGGAGGAGATTAGGTATTTCCTATATTGCCCTCTGTCTCATTGGATTAAGGAAAGGACAATGCCCTTCTCTTAGACAGGTCAGATTTGGGGTCAAAGGTTTTGTGGGTGGGTGGCTGTCTTTATCCCTCCACTGGGACGCACCTGGCTACAGGAGGTGACCAGGTCAGGGTCCATATCCCCCACTGCTAGGAGTCTCAGCTAGAGTCACCCTCATAGGCTTCCTAAAGCTTCTTCCATCCCAAGGCTCTGGCACATCCTAGAGATGCCCTACCCCTTTAGGGGCTCCCAGAGACGGAATCACCAAAGAGCATACATTGACTGGACCTAGGTCCCCTGAACATGTGTAGCAGAAGTGCAGCTTGGTTTTCATGTATGTCCTCCAACAAATGGAGCAGAAGATGTCGCTGACTCTGTTGCCTGCCTGTGGGTCCTCTTCTAACTGGGCTGCCTTGTCTGGCCTCAGTGGGAGAGGATGTGCCCGGCCCTACAGTGTCAGGGTGGGTTGGTACCCAGGATGGGGTGGGGCCTCCCTCTTCTCAGAAGAGGACTTTGAGAAGAGTATCAGGGGGAGGACTGGGAAGAGGGGGCTGCGATCGGGATGCAAAGTGAATAAATACATTAATTAATGGGAAAAAAGAAAGAAAGAAAAAGAAAGGTCAATGGCCGCCGAAGCTGCTGCTGGTCACTGTCCTGGTGAGTCTGGTTGGTCACTGTTCTGGTGAGTCTGGTTGGTCACTGTCCTGGTGAGTCTGGTTGGTCACTGTCCTGGTGAGTCTGATTGATCAATGTCCTGATGAGTCTGATTGGTCACTGTCCTGATGAGTCTGATTGGTCAGTGAAATCCCAGAATCCACTTGTCTCTGTCTGCTAGGTACTGTGCTAGGTACTGTGCTAGGTACTGTGCTAGGTACTGGCCACAAGCCACCCTACTCGCTTTTATGTAGGTGGTGGGGATTGTGACTCAGGTCTTTATGCTTACACAGCGAGTTCTCTTACCCATGGGGCTCTCTCTATAGCCTCCCTCTTTTCTGTAACATATATGCTTTGTATAAAACAATTGGTTCCACTAGCATACTCCCATACAAGTATACCATGTGTGTTGACTACATTTAGAACTCCCTCTTTTCCCCCTCTTGTCTCTCGTCTTCCTCTTTCCTTGACATGTGGCAGCCTCAGACAGCAGTGTTGTTAGGGATTTTTAAGAGTGAGTAATAGACCAAGGAGTCCTGTTCATCTTGTTCTCCAAAATTTCCAGACACATTGGAGATAAGACAGGAAAGATCTGGATTTCTTATAATAGTAAACACAGTCTTTCACAGTAGTAAGAATAGAAATAGTTATGAGTGGCTGAGAGGTTAGCTCAGCCAAGAGAGTGCAATCAAGAGAGGAAACCTGAGATCAATCACACAGAACCCATGTGAAAACCCAGGGGCAGTGGTTCGTGCTTGTAATCCTAGCACTGGGGAGGTAGACATAGGAGGAGCCCTCGGGCTTCTGGCCAGCCAGCATAGCCTACTTGGTGAACTCCATGCAAGTGAGAGGCTTTGTCTCAAGGGAAAGAAAGGTGGATAGCACCTTAGGAACAGGCCTTGGGAAATGACACTCAAGGCTGTCCTCTGACCTTTACACACACATACACTGTGTGCATACAACTTCCCACATATGTGCACCCGCACATACATGCATAAACAACTAGGCAAAGAAAAAATACAAACTGGAGAAGTGATTTTTGAGTGGAAGACCCGTGGTACTAGAAGAAGAGGATTAGTGGAACGGAAGCCTGTGAAGGTAGAATCACTGGGTCTTGGGAATTGAGTGCATACAATTTAAACTGTGTGAGACTGGGAGTCTTGCATTGGCCATGACTGTAATATGGTGTAGGAGGTCAATGCATGTGTGAATGTACCTGCTGGCTGGTTCTCCTGTGCTCTACAGTAACTCCTTTGCATGAATAACAATTATTACAATGTAGTTAACTGAGGAGGAAGCTTTCTGTGTTTGTGATCCACTTTGAAATATCACACTATCTGATTTCCAAGAATCAAATGCCTTTAAACTGCATGAATTAATAATAATCAGGACGTGTTTGCTGCTCTAATATAACAAACTTTCTGTTGGACTACATTTCTGGCTACTTCATTTATTCAGTCCGCAGACCTCGGTTACATATTTTTCTTGTGCAACTTACCTCCCAACACAGACTATCAAGTGTCATGCACTTGATTTTCCCAGAACCCTTTGCAGCTAGGGCATGATCCTCTTTAATCATGGTTTTAAAATGGCGATTGGTCTTTGGGGTGTGGGGAGGAGAACTACCTGTAAAGAGTGACCTGTGGAAAATTATTTTCTGAGTAGTATCATGTTTATCTGGGAAGATAGTAGCCAACCATCTGCATCCTCTAGGATCTATGTAGCTGCTTCAAATCTATGAGCTTAGATGGGAAGACAGAAAAGATGGAATAAACCAATAAACCTGGGGTTTAACAACATGCTTGTCTCCCCCCTGAGCCTATCTTCTTTGTTATACACAACAATAATCTCATATTTGATTCATTTCAGGTCTTTCTATTAGCAACAGACAAAAGGTATCCCCAGCCACGTTTTTTTGCAAAGAACTACCTGTGGTCCAGTAACACTTTCCAATGTGCTTGCAAACCCGTTCCTTACATTTTCTATTAGGGTGTGATTTTTTCCTTTGGGTAAGCGTCACACTGCTCCTCCTACACAGTGTTGTCCCCAGACTCATCACAATGAGATGGCTTTTGGCAGGGTGCTTGGGGTATTGACATCATATATTCTTTTCATGCACAATGAAACAATGTATCTGGGAAGTGCTGTGGGTGTCAGGCTGAAGAGGTGGAGGTCACTAC
>NC_000067.6:184661431-184671431 GCF_000001635.26 Mus musculus | reverse complement strand
ATTCTTTAACAGGTAGAGAAAACCAACTCAATCAAGATTCCCAGATGATAACAATGGGAGCTGATGGGTTCTAACTGTCTAGAAGATGCAAAGCAAATGTCTTGACCAACTCATTGGTATTCCACAACCCAGTCCTTCCCGACCATTTTCAGAGCAAGATGTCGTAACACTTACCATTGATTGGCGTTTCCTGCTTCTGATGGCCGAGCTATTCAAGTATAGACTGGTTAGCTACTTTATAAAGCATCTCTGGGAATTCACACATGGGAAGGGATTATGAAACTGAATAGCTTGCAAGAGCATTTTCATTGTGAGATTCTAGACTTAATTGTATAACCGCACCTGTATGGCTGCAGGAACAACGGGACCCTCGCCTGAAAGACATCAGTTTTACTGAACAACACAATTTTGTTTTCACACATCTGCCTCAGTAATGATTTTTCTTCATCTTTGGGAGAAAGAGCCACTCAAAACATTTTCTGTGTTTCAGGATCTAGAAGAAGCACCTGACTGGAAATGTCATGCTTTTTAAGGGAAAAGGCAACGCTTTGTTCAGAGGAGTGGTACCTAAGCAGAGCTGCCAGTGAGGTCCTTGCTGCTCGGAGTGAGAGGGTCATTTTCTGTAACACAAACACACATGTGTAGTTGTTAGCATGTTAGAACTGGGTGATACATGTAGTTAGCATGTTAGAACTGGGTGATACATGTAGTTAGCATGTTAGAACTGGGTGATACATGTAGTTAGCATGTTAGAACTGGGTGATACATGTAGTTAGCATGTTAGAACTGGGTGATACATGTAATTGTTAGCTTGGTAAAACTGGGTGATGCTGTTCAGAAGCAAAGCAGGCTTCCCCCTGTGGGCGCTGCTGGAGTTGGTGAGATTCAGATGTGACAGGCACAACAGACTTGGGAGACCCCAGCTCATGCTGTCTTCTCATGTTAATAGTATGGATCCCTTCCTTCCCACAGCAAGTCTCCCTCCCTGAGCAAATGACATAGTGGCCTTGAGAGAATCAACGGTACAGTAAGCTGCACCTTGTGGTGATTTTGATGTCTTCATCTTAACCAAGTTAAACCTACACTGTCAAGGAGAACATACCCAGAATGCTTTGGGAAACCATAACAAACTTCACAATAAAATTTTATGATGCACCTAGATACCCAGCTGCTTATGTTCCCGGGCACAGCATATCCTCTGCGGCACTATTTAGGTCTACACTCCTGGGGCTTATTTTCTTTTTCCACCAACTTTTTAGAAATGACAGTAAGATCTCATCACCATACAGCTCCCAGGAGAGAAACGGAAGGATGTCAAAGCTAGGAAAGTGTTCTGAGGGGCAGCTTAATTTTATTAGACACGGAGAGGGGCTCTCCCATGGCACTCAATAAACAGCATGGCCATTTGCAAGTTCCAGAAGTATTTTGTGAAGAGTTACCAATCCCTTTGGTAAGCATGAAGCACCCAAGCTATTTCCAGTGGGCAGGGCCTCTTTTTTTTCTTGTACAGTAGAGCATACTGGGTAGGAGAGAGCCTTTAACAGGAGACAGGATTAGCTTCAGGTTTCAGGTCACTGCTGATTCTGAACTTGTAGGTTTCTTCCCTTGTAGAATAGAAGTAACTCCAGATATCTTCAGGGTCATAACTGGTAAGGAATCTGCATACTATCCATTCAGTATGACTCTGGGCACATGACAATGTTTGCCAGATTGTGGCCATTGTTACTACATATTTGGCTGATTAAACTGCACTTAATAATTTCACACTTGGGGCTGGAGAGATGTCTCAAGAGGTATAGAGCATTGGCTGTTCTTTCAGAGGACCCAAGGTTTGATTCCCAGTACTTATGTGGCGCCTTACAACCATTTGCAACTCCAGTTTCATGGCATTTAATACCCCCTTTTGACCCCACTGCTGCCAGGCATGTATGTAACATACAGACATACATGCAGGCAAAATATCCACACACATACAACAACAAAACAAAACGAAAAAACTAATCTCATACTAAAGGTTATAGGCATTCACTTTATCTCATGCAGGACATCAGTGCCTCTTAAGAATCCTTCCTCACTGTGGCTGGGCGTGGTGGCGCACGCCTTTAGTCCCAGCACTCGGGAGGCAGAGGCAGAGGCAGAGGCAGAGGCAGAGGCAGAGGCAGAGGCAGAGGCAGAGGCAGAGGCAGAGGCAGAGGCAGAGGCAGAGGCAGAGGCAGAGGCAGAGGCAGAGGCAGAGGCAGAGGCAGAGGCAGAGGCAGAGGCAGAGGCAGAGGCAGAGAGGCAGAGGCAGAGGCAGAGGCAGAGGCAGAGGCAGGCGAATTTCTGAGTTTGAGGCCAGCCTGGTCTACAAAGTGAGTTCCAGGACAGCCAGGGATACACAGAGAAACCCTGTTTCGAAAAAAAAAAAAAAAAAAAAAAAAAAAAAAAGAATCCTCAGTGTGGCAGACTTATGTTTCTGCCATGGGATAGTGTGTAGTGGCGTTTATTAATCCACGTAACTTTGAGCATATAAATGATTGTGGGTGTTGGTGCATGCCTTTCACCCCAGCACTCTGGAGATCCCCATTCTTACATTTTAATTACTCTAGAGTACAACAAACTTTCTGATTTTGTTGTTCCATGCTCTGTTGGCCAATACTGTGGCTCTAATGGATGCTTGCCCTGTTCTTCAGATAAGCCTGACTTTTGGTTGCCAATAACAAACAACACCAAATAAGCCCTTGCAAGACAGATCTGTTCACCCTTGAGATATCTTGAGCTATCTGAAAAAGTGGGGACTGGAGGAGGCTTTGCAGCCCCTCCCCCACTTCCTCCCACCTCTGAAGGGGGTCCCCCACAGTGGGGCTCACCCTCCTCCAGGTCTGTACTCCCTAGACTCTCCAGGAGCCTCACTACTTCAATCCTTCCTTCCGTAATGACAACTGCCCTTCCCTCTTGAGCCAGGATGGGTTTTGCAAAAATAAAATAAATAAATATTAGGAAGTTACCTTTTTTGCTTAAAGCCTCTTTGAAGGCTACCCTCTTTTAGAGCTAAGGCCCTGTCTACCCATGCTAGCAGTATGCTGATTTTTTTTTTAAGGATGGAGGTAGAATCATTTAGGAAAATGAGTCTCTTCTCCAGACCCTGCTGATCTAAACCATGGAAATCCCTTTAGCCATGCCAGGGCTACACTAAGAACTGTGACAGGGAGCCACCTCTGGTTAAAGCAGCAGTGTGACGAGGGAGGAGGGGAGGGGAGGGGGTTAATGTAGGCAGGGTGTGGACAAAGTACAAGGGTACATACGCATGGAAGAAGTCACACTATACTACCAGTATAGTATAGAATATAAAAAAGTATCTTCTTGGTTGTGGCTGTGGCAGTGTTGCTGTTGGGGGATACTTGTTACATGGAAGCCCAATCATAAACTAGCCTGTCGCTATCCTTAGAATTTGAATCCCTTGAGGGTGGTCTTTTTCTGTTTTTACTTGAAGTCAAATATGAATTTTCTACAGCATTGAGGAAAAGTATTAAATTTATTTTCAAGAAAGCATAAGGTCCTTCAGGATGTCTGATCATTGTTTCTGTTTACTTTTATCAGCCATTCCCCTTGCGCTCTATCCTCTGGTAATACTGAGTAATTGGTAATTGCTCCCAAATGTTAAGTTCTTTTATGCTCCGATAGCTGTGCGTGAATCAGACCTTGTATACTGAATGCCATTTCCCCCCTGTGTGCACAGATCATTCTTTTTATGCTTCAGAACAAACCACACACCTTCTTGGTTCTGTTCTTTCTAGGTAGTCTTCCTTCCTCAGAGCTTAAGCGTATAGTCATATGGGCCACCGAAGACTTCCCGCCACCTTTGGGTGGGGTTGGATGAGATCTGCGTATGTCAACGGGGACCAGAGGCACCTGTAGCATTGGTGCTTCTGTAGAGAATTCAGCCTGGCTCGCTCAGTGCTGTCTAACCTTTTGTGGCTGTGGAAGGAGCTGACGAAGATGCCCCAAGGACATCGAGCTTGGTGACAAAATCCCTGAATTCCAGTTGCAGACCGGGGTGGAATAGAGGTATTCTAGAATCTAGGAAGTGGATAGTCCTGAAAGGACCTTGGCCCCCTGGCCTGGTGAATCTGCTTCCTTAGTCGTTCTCTCTTGATGAGACACCTCTGGGTCCTGAGCCCTCAAATCCCCCTCCTGAGCCGTTCTCTTTAGTCTCTGAAACACAATTGGCCCCGCCCCTTTGCCTCTGATAGCTTAAGATGAAAACAGATACGTGGACACAAAGTTTTGTTTTTTCTTTTGTTTCACTACATTTAGAGCGTGATTGCTTGGGGACATGTGGATGCTGCTGTCTCACATCTGGTTGCTTCATTTAATTTCTTGCCAAACATGTGTTCGCTAACGCGGTTCTAATGGGCAGAACTGAAGCCGCGGTAACTTGTTACTCAAGGTGGCTCAGCTCCATGACATTCACTTTCCAGTGCCCCTCTGCAGGTCCCTGTCCTGCAAGCCTCACCTAGGACCTCCTTCTTGCAGTCTGCAGGAAAAAATGTTTCAGTTTTGTTTGTTTGTTTGCTTTTAAACTAGGTGCTGGGACTGAGTGGGAAACCGACAGAGTCCAGACTTGATCTCCTTCTCGAACTTGCTTACTGTGAGGATTTGCTCAGAGCCGGTTTCAAAATTCTGGGCGTCCAAAAATATTCTCAAGCATCTCCCACTCTTCCTCCCGCTCTCTGAAATCACCACGATGTTAAGAGGCCAGGAGGGTCACCCACTGGGATGCCCACATCCGAGCACAAAGGGATTTATTGCCCTCACCTGGTCCCCACCAAACTGTTGAGGAGTGCCTCCGGATCTGTGAAATGCAACGACACTGGGAGACCCTGTTGGTTTGTCAGCATCTACAGTGAAACAGAATCTAATGCCAAGTCCAGCCCCCCTCAGCCATGCATTGTTTAAAAAATAATTCCTTAGTTGCTAGCTATCGGCCTTGTTTCCAGGGCAGGGGTGCTGCGTTGTCCCTGGGGAGCCTTCACCTTACTTGGTTCCCTGTTATGTTGCTGAGTGGTTACAGACTCAGTCAGGCCCATTAAGTTCTCAATTTGAGGATGCTGGCACAAAGATGGGAGCCTTGAGCCGGAGAACTGATTTCCCTGAAGTCCAGCAAGGACAAGAGGAAGACGAAACTTAACATACAATGGGATGTCTGATGCAGGATGATTTTTGTCCGTAGTTGGTTGAGTGAGTGACGGAACTCTAGGCACAGTAGTGTTGTGGTCCTGCCTGGATCAAAAGGTGCAGGAGAGACTGGGGAGATGGCCCAGTGCTTGCCACACAAGCAAGAAGACCTGACTTCAAACTGCAACATTGAAGCCGATGGTGGAGGCAC
Source organism: Mus musculus (assembly GCF_000001635.26). Lineage (NCBI taxonomy): Eukaryota > Metazoa > Chordata > Mammalia > Rodentia > Muridae > Mus > Mus musculus. Next base: position 184,666,063 of record NC_000067.6, on the reverse strand, counting down.
TGAAATATAACACCAGGAAGACAGAAACAGATAAATCGGTGAGCTCCAGGTTCAATGAGAGCTCCTGTCTCTCACTGGGGAAGGGTTGAGGAAGACGCTCAACTTCGATCTCTAATCTCTACATTTATATATGTGAGCGCCTGAGCCCGCGCCTGCGCACACGCAGATGCACACACATCTGCTGGGGATCTGAGGACTGATTTTGGGGTTTCCTAGTTGTTGGCCCTTCAAAGTAGGAATTCAGCCAGCCTATCTGTGCACACATAATTTTGGAAGAGATGCGGTAGGGAGGATCTTCCTTCAGGGGCAGGGGATTGGTTTGGTACAGGAGTTTGGTGGGCCATGGCAGTGGAGGTGGGATGGGTCCATTTACTTCGGGAACTGGAAAACTGGGTTGAGTGAAATTCTTCAGAGTGGTTGTTCTAAAAGCAGAAGTGAAGAAATGCTGAAAAAATACTTGGTGTACTTTACATAATCATTTTCCTGATTACAGAACAAAAATCAGAATGCAAACGCCAGATGCAACTTGGAAAGAGATCGCAGGAGATTACAAAGGGCGGCTAACCAGAGCTAAGCACCGCCCACAGACGAAGCACCAATCATATGAAGCACCGCCTACTATGAAGTGTGCCCACGGAGCTTCGCCGTCTCTGTGACTTAAAGATTATTTCGGGCCCCAACAACTGGAGCAGAGGTTCTCCCTAAAGCTGTAGCCTGACCCTGTCTATCCGTTTCCCAACAGGGCTGCCTTGTCTGGCCTCAGTGAGAGAGGATGCGACAGTTGGTGGATACAAAAGAGGAGCCCTCCTCTCAGAGGAGAAGGGCATAGGGCATGGGGGCCCTATGGGGTCTCAGTGAGAGGGGGACCAGAAGGGGGTAGCACTTGGGATGTAAATGAATAATTAAATTAATAATAAAAGATTATTTTGTAGGTATGTGTATATCTATAAATTTGAGGTCTCTATTCACTTTATACTACTTTATCTAATTTACACATTCAATCATTTATTCATTGGTCTTTTGAGACAAGATTCCTCTGGTTGTCCTGGAACTCACTCGGTAGACCAGGCTGACTTCAAACTCAGAGATCTGCCTGCCTCTGCCTCCAGAGTGTTGGGATTAAAGGCATGCACCAACACTCACAATGATTTATTAATGTAACAAATTATATGTAGATTTAATTACTTTTCTTTATATATATTAAATTATTCATATTTATATATTATTCACATAATAATATATTTATGTATCTAATTATTTGGGGTTTTTTTTTGAGACAAGATCTCACACTACAGTCTGGGCTAGCCAGTAATTTGCTATGTAGCTCAGGCTGGCCTCAAACTCCTGCCTCAGTCTTCTGAGTGCTGGGACTATAGGACTGAGCTACCACACCTGGCAAGAGAAATGAAACCAGTACAGAAGCCAAATATCCACAGTGTTAGCTTGGTACATTTTATCTTTTGGAAAACCCTTGCCCCACAGATAGGCTTTTGTGGTCTAGAGAACACAAGCCATGTTTTCTGCCGCTGCCCTCGGATGCCATGAAAGGGTCCCACCAATGGATACACTTCCCAAGGCAAATTACAGAATGGCCACCTTCTCTTTTGCTCACGATACAGATGAGACAGTGTGGAATTAATTTATAAGGACTCATGTTTTTCTCTTGTGCGGCTGTCTCACACAAACAGATGAGGAAAACACAAAAGAAAGTGGTAGAGCGTTCAGGAAGAATCATCCGTGTGAAAATATGAAAGTGGAATTTCATAGATAAAGCCAGCCAGTTAGAAGAGTGGGCTGTGAATAGCTGTGGGGAAGTGGCGTGCTTTCCCGGGACTACTGGGTGTGGCCTGTGTTTGGGTCCCTCTCCGGAGCTCATCTCTGACTCTCATTCAGATACTAGGGTTGTTGTGTGGTGTTTTATTGTGCTTGCTGCAGAAAAGGGCTCATTATGCAGTGTGGCAATGGACTCAGTTACTTCTGTCTGATTGAGCCAGCACACGAGCGACAACTGGCTGGTTTTCTCCTGGTGCAGTTGAGTTGCTAGTCAAATCGTCACTGAAACTCATCTAACAAAGCAGAATGCTTTAAAACCCAGCAGGAGCCTGGTGGGAAGGCAGTCATACACATGGCTCATTTCTGCAAATCACACCCAGGAAATCCAGTTTATCTAAACAAATAGCCTAGTCCAGGAGGGAGGGCTGAGGAAGAGCAACTGGGGGTAGCCATAAAATGTTAAGTATTGCATAGCTGGATAAAGAGGGATCAGGAGAGCCAATGACTGTTTAAATTACGATAGAATGTAAGCTCACGGGTGACATCTAATCCGGCCATATTTCCCACAATTATTCCACCCCGGCAGCGTTTGCTTTCCCATCAGTGCTGGATCGTGGAGCTGTCAGCTGGCGGTTTTGAAGGGTGATTTGTTGCCCTAATGATGATACTGAAATCTGTTTATGGTTGTTTATCTAAGGGTCATCTTTCTTCTGAGGCAGGCTTCTTCTCTGGGGATTCTATTTGGGCAGCTTTCTTGAATTCCCTAAGCAGAACAACTGTTAGTATTACCCAAAGGGCAGGGATCCTGTCCATGTTAGTTTTATGACCGATGACTGCATCACAGTAAGCAAGCCAACTATGCTAAGAATCACGTCTTATGCATTCAAGATGCATGAAGTGTCCTGAGACCATAGCAAGGATCATTTCCTACTCTAGTTCTGGCTAGCCGAACAACTACATCTATCAATTATGTGAATAGCATCGTTGTTGTATATGCTGGGCACTTTACAATTTGCCAGCCACTGTTCTCAGTGACAACCCCAGCATGTGGGTGCTGTGATTGTCCTATTTTATGGGTAAGGAAATCAAGGCATAGGAAGCTCGAGCAACTTGTCCAAAGTCATTTAGTTGGTAATCTTTGTGCCTCTCAGTGAGGGCAGCGGGGAGCAGCACCATGTGGAGCCCTGCTTCACAGAATCTAACTGAAGTCTCAACCAGGGTAGAGGGGAATGGGTGCAAACTGCTTGAGCTACAGTCAGCAGTGGTGCCTAGAGGGGCTCTGTACTTCCTTTTAATTATGTGGGACTTTGAAAATAACCTTGTCCAACGCCTGCATTCTACCCTATAAGAGAGCTGGTTTTATTCCAAATATGAACCAGTTTTTCAAATATGAACTAATGACACTCCCCCCCCCCCCACACACACATGTGCCTTGTTTATCTTGGAGTCTCTGGTGGCTCTCACACAACCTCTCTTGCTCCTGTTAGTATGAGTCTCCATGTTGGAGAATTCTAGGGGTCACAATGACACAGATACTAGGAAGCACTAAGGGCGGACTCCAGGGTTGCTGGTGGGTAGCTCAGGGAAATGGGCGAGTGATCTGTAGTGAAGGGCTTGGACTTTATCGTATGGAAAATAGGGGGTCCGGTCACTAGGGACACGTCAGGGCTCCAGAAGGCTGGGAAAGAGCATAAGGCCGCCTAGTTGCCTCAATTTCACACTTGATATTTTGGATAATAGGATCCATGAGTTCTACTTATTTCAAATATATAGTGCTTGACAAAAAAAAAAAAAAAAAAAAATCTAACAATGGAGGGAGATGTCTTCCAAAGGCAGTCCAGGCTGTGAACTGAAGTAGCAGGCCAAAGTCTCTCCTTCCTCTGGATACTACCTGCTTCTACCTGGTGTGCATTCATTTGAGAACTGGCTTCAGTACACAGTCACTCACGTTGTCACATCTAGTTTTAAGCAATTTTTTCTGGGGTTTTTCTTGGTGTGGGAATCAGAGGCTATGTACTTCTGCTTTTTGAATCAGGACAGGGGTTCAGTCAGAAGTATTAAGAGCCTACCATTTTGTGTTTTATCCTTGTGTTAAATATTGCCCAGAAAACTTGTTCTAGCTGTTCTATCTATCTATCTATCTATCTATCTATCTATCTATCTATCTATCTATCATCTCTTTTGTGCCTTCTGTCTACGCATCTATCCTCTGTTAGCTAATCTATCTTCTATCTATCAACATTACTTATTTACCTCCTAATAATCTATTTTATATTATCCCCACCAATTTTCATTCAAAACAGCTCGAGCCAGTAAAAATGTTACTGGGGAGTAAAGTAAGTTTACTTGCAGAGACTTGGGTACCAGGATTAAGCTGCTTTGCCACTACAGGCATACACACTTCTTCTAAGGACGATGTAAGGAGCTAAGACCTTCAGTGCTTTAAACTGGTCCAGTATCAAGAAAAATAGGGGAGGCTATATTCCGACTTTAGACTGGTTTCTTTCAATGGTCTTTGTGAAGAGACTTTTCAGTGTTTGGTGTGTGCCATCTTCTGATAGGTGGGGGATTTATCCGTTCTCTCAGGGACACTCCTGGCTAATCATTATTCAGAGTGACTATTATCACTGCCACCTCTCTTTCTATATGACTGCTGAAACATGACCAGAACAAGAACCACACCAATAAGCACATGACTGTGGAAAGGAGAAATCTCATGGGCCCCACCCCTAAACAAAAAAAAAACCATAGGCAACTAAGGAAGGCTGAGGTCAGGAGACATATCTTCCCTAAGGATGAGGCCTTTGGGTGTCCAATACAATTGGTCAGACCTGAAATTACTTAATATAAGTAACAGTA
>NC_000067.6:184476431-184656431 GCF_000001635.26 Mus musculus | reverse complement strand
CAGCAATGATGGAGTAAGGGCATAAGAATAGGTTCAGTGAGTGCCACTCTGCCCAGGGGCGCCTTTGGTTGTGGGGAAGGACGTCTCCATTTATGAATCAGGTCATCCACAGATGGATGCTGTTGTTTCTCTCAGGGGTCCAGAAGGATTAATGACAGGCATGTAGGGAAAAGGTATGCGAATGAATCCTCAAAATTAGACTCTAAGGAGAACATGTTTGTTCCACATGTCAGGGATCATTGAAGGCTACTTATAGAGAAGGTTAAGATGGCAAGATGACCTTGCTGTGAGCAGCGTTTAGCTCTTTCCCAGACACTCCAGTGTTTGCAAAATGGGCCCCAAAGAAAATTCCCAGAGTGGTAGCAATGGAGGTTAAACATGGCTCAGTGGCACAAACTTTTCCTTACTATTAACCTAACCTGCACCACTGCTGGATCCACAGCCTAATGGTGTCCGGAGCCAAGTCCAAGTCACTGGAGTCAAAGCCCTCTGGCAGGTTGATTACATCAGACCACTTACATCAAGAGGAACGTGGAATTTTGTCTTTCCTGGAGTAGATGCTATTCTAGACGTATATTTGCTGCTCCTGCCTATAGAGTTTGTCAGGCTCAGCATCTGTGGACTTAACAAATGCCTTATTTGCCACATGACATTCCACATCACATTGCTCCTACCGGAGGAACTAATTTTACAACGACGAAGGGTGGTAATGCTTTCATGCTTATGGGATTCCCTGGCCTTCATCTGTCCTGCAGCTTGCAGAAGCATCTGTTTTATGGAGGGGCACGGTGGCTCCATGCAGGCAAGCATGTCTGCAGGAAGAGCAGAGCTTAGTTGAGTACAGAGCCGCCTTACAGGGTGCATCATATGCTTTGACCCCGTGATCAATCCCTGTGCGTGTTCTCCACTAACTAGAACACACTTGCGCAGGAGCTAGCAGGGGACAGGGAGTGAGGGCTTCTGAAATGTTTGTCCCGATAGCAATATGCTTGAGCAGGCAGCTGTGAACACTTGCTTTCCACACTTGCAGTTTGCAGCTTTGGGTCCTACGGCTTTACAGATCTGTTTTCCAGCGAAGAGAGTTTGTCGTAGTAAACACCACAGTAAGTGGATGCTCTTATGTTTCCCCGTGTGACCAAGCCAAGGGGTGAAGGGAGGTTGCTGTGATGTCTAGAGCAGCCACTCCTCTAGTAGGTTTGTAACTTAAAATAGCATCAGTAAAAGTGTATGTAGGACCCAGGGGAATCTTTGGACACACTGGTGGTATTTTCTTGCTAATCTGGACCCTTGGGAGTTCCTAGAGATTGAGTAACCAATCTAAGAGCATACAAGGGCTGGACCTAGGTCCCCTGCACATATGTAGCAGATGTGCAGTTTGGTGTTTATGCAGGTCCCCCAACAACTGGGGCAGGGGCTTACCCTGACTCTGTTGCCTGTCTCTGGATCCTGTTCTCCTAACTGGGCTGCTTGTCTGGCCACAGTTGGAGAGGATGCACCAGTCCTGAAGTGGCTTGAGGTGCCAGGGTGGGTTGGTACCCAGAGGGGACCTCCTATTTCTCAGAGGTGAAGGGCAGGATGTACGGGGGTGGGGGAGACCATCTGAGGGGAGAGCTGGGAGAAGGGGGGGGGACTGTGAACAATATAAAGTGAATAAATCAATTAATGGAAAATAAAAGGAAAAAACGTTAGTACTTTTATCAGGCAGGGCTTGCTAAGGATTCAGAGCCCTCCTAAATAAAGTTTTAAGTTATTGTATGAGGTCAAGATGGTGGTGAGGTACAAAGACGGTTGGAGACAAAGGGCAGGCAGACAAGAAGTGAAATAAGGCACAGGTCCACTCTGACCTTGTGGTTAGTTGCAGAATGATAAGCATAGTAGCCATTCACACTTCTTTATGGATATGTGTGTGTATCTTCAACTCATCTATATGATGGTACAACTTCCATTCCCCTTCTAAAGTACACTGCTGGTGATTGTATTATATCACTATAATGAAACACCGGAACCAACTAATCTATTGTTTGTCATGTTTCTGGACCTTCTAGTACCTAACTGGGTAGTCCTATTGCTTTGAGACAGTGAACAAGGTAAGCTACCATAGCAAGAGTGTGTAGTGAGGCAAACCATTTATATCATGAGTTAGAAAGAGAGAACAGGGAACAATACAATTCCCTCACGGCACATCCTAGTGACCTAAGGACCTGATACTAGCTCTATCACCCAATAGAGCCAATACACACACTATTAGTCAGAGTTCTCTAAAGGGACAGAACACATACATATATACATGTGTGTACACATACACACAGGTATGTACACACATGTACACACACACACACATACACACACTGGTATGTGTATCTATATACTGAAGAAAAAAACAAAAAAGAACAGGTATTAAGAGTTCCTTAGTCTGAAGGCTAAGAGAAATTCAGTATTTTCCTAATATTTATTATCAAAGAATCTGACCTGACTCTGGGGTCCCAGTTCCTTTTGGAATACCCGTGGCTTGTTCCTTAGGGGAAGGGAGAAGAGCAGAAAGGAGACGAGGACCTGTGAATAAGGCAGAGGACAGAGAGAGATGCATGCACATGCACGCATGTATACACACACACACACACACACACACACACACACACACACACACACACACACGCAAGAGGCCCAGTGGCTAGCAGTGCAGGACAGGGTGGGGAGACTCAAAGTAGAAATGTTGCCTTGCTCTCAGATTTCAGCTGCAGTCCTTCATTTTCAGCTTCATGTTGTTTTCTTTATGTGTCTGTTTCATGGCAGCTGGGTCCCCCACAGCCTTTGGTTGCTGAAAAGCACAGCCTAGAGTTATGCTGCAAGTAATAGCAGACCCAGAGTAAACCTCTGGGGGAGGCCAAGACAAACTTTAAGGTCCCAGGACTCAGGTCCCAGGACTCAAACCTCTGAAAGCGCATCAGTGCATCCTAGCAGGGCCCGGGAAGCTCTTCCGTGGGAGGAAAGTCAAAGCTTTCTAGCGCAGGCACAATCTCCAAAGCAGTGTGGTGAGCAGACCCATCCTCTAGGAAGGGTGGTTTTGTGGGAGTATTTATTCTGTGAGACAGACAATGGGGCTGAGGGCAAAGGGGAGATGAGTTCAGGCAACAGTGTCAGTGCCCAAGGGTACCTTCCTGGGGTGTCTGAGAAGGTAGGAATTGATCTTTCTGCCACCACTATTTCCACTCCTCCCCCAACCCCAGAACAAGTATACAGCAGGAATGTGGTGAATACCTTTTTATCTGTGTGATCTTGTTTAGCCCCTCCATAGTCTGGAGGGATTGATGGAATCACCCAAGCCAGAAAAGAGGGACAAAGTCCAAATAATCACAGAACTGGGGCTCAAGCCTGTCTCTGACCGACTCCCCACTTCAGGCCTCCAAACACTGTTGTATATAATTAGTGACTTTCCTTTGCTTATTGAACCACACTCCCTAACAAGAAGGCCTCACTTTGTATCATAAAGCTGAGAACAAGACTATCCTGGGGTTATAATGGGTTAGCTCACGATGGGGGAGGCTTTCTTTTGGCCTCCTGAGGTGTGTTTTGCTTATTTGGTGCATTCAGTGAAAAAAAGAAAAAAAGAAAAGCAAAGAAAAGAAGGAAAAAAGTGGGTCTATCTATCCATCCCTCCATCTATGTATCACTTATCTATCTATCTATCTATCTATCTATCTATCTATCTATCTATCTATCTATCTATCTATCTATCTATCTATGCATCTATGCATCTATCTATTTATCTATGTATTTATGTGTGTACCTATGTATCTATGTATCTATCTGCATCTATGTATCTATCATTTATCTATTTATCTATGTGTCTGTCTATGTATCTATCATCTGTCTATGTGTCTATGTATGTATCTATATGCATCTATGTATCTATCATCTATCTATGTGTCTATCTATGTATCTATGTATCTACTATGTATCTATCTATGTATTTATCATGTATGTATGTATGTATGTATGTATGTACGTATGTATGTACCTACCTACCTACCTACCTACCTGTCTATTGTGAAGCTTTCTTGGGAGATCACATGACTCACCTTCTCTTGGCCTCTAAGCTTTGAAGTTTAATCACGTTTGTCTATGTTCTCCCATCCCCTCCTGCCTGAAAGGCAGTGTCAGGTTGAGGAGAAATAAAGAGATTCAAGGCAGGAATTGGGCTCCCAGGATAGTCACCTACTATGTTTGAGACTCAAACCTCTGTTACCACATGTGTAAATCAAATGGGCCAGTAAGATCCACTTGGTCAAGTGAAAGCTAGTGAGGAAATTGTTTTGAACTTTCTTTTAAAACTAAGATGATATGTTAGGTGATTGACAAGCTAGGTGCATGATACTCACCTGTAATCTCAGCATACTAGAAGCTGAGGCAGGAAGATCTTGAGTTTGAGGCTAGCCTGGGATACCTAGATAGGCTAAAGACCACATCATAACCATAGAAAGAAAGAGGAACACCATCACTGAAGACTGACAGCAAACACCATGTAGAGTTCTGTTCCTGAAGCTAAGATCGTAGAGCAAGTTTTATTCTCATTCTGGCCTAGCTCCCTCTCTTATTGTTCCAACCTTCAGGCTGAGAGTGAAGTGGGTTGCTCTTCAAGCTCCATTTCTATTTCTTCTTCTTCTTCTTCTTCTTCTTCTTCTTCTTCTTCTTCTTCTTCTTCTTCTTCTTCTTCTTCTTCTTCTTCTTCTTCTTCTTCTTCTTCTTCTTCTTCTTCTTCTTCTCCTTCTCCTCCTCCTCCTCCTCCTCCTCCTCCTCCTCCTCCTCCTCCTCCTCCTCCTCCTCCTCCTCCTCCTCCTCCTCCTCCTCCTTCTTCTTCTTCTTCTTCTTCTTCTTCTTCTTCTTCTTCTTCTTCGGTTTTTTCGAGACAGGGTTTCTCTGTATAGCCCTGGCTGTCCTGGAACTCACTTTGTAGACCAGGCTGGCCTCGAACTCAGAAATCCACCTGCCTTTGCCTCCCGAGTGCTGGGATTAAAGGCGTGCACCATCGCACCTGACTCAAGCTCCATTTCTGCTCTGGAGTTTTACAACGCTCAACAGAAGTGTGTTGAGCAGCCAAACAACCTAAAATGTAAGAAGTTTAACCAAAGCTATAAAATACTGTCTTTCTGGTTTTAACAAAAGCTGGAACTATTTCTCCCTAGTTCCTCATGTCTTATGTATTTAAAAGATAAAACAGAGACGGAAGCTAGTAGCAGCATCTGCCCTGCACATTTCCCTCTTCTGACGACCTCGGGATATTTTCTTGGTTATTATTTCTTCACATCATGTACATCCGAGAATTAAAGGATAAATGTTTCATTTACTGCTACACGGCTTTCTGGATGCCTGTGCAAAAAGAAAGGTGGGAGGAGTGGGGAGCGTGGAGCCTCAGCCTGTCTCTTTTGTGTTCCTGGTGGGGTGTTGAGAAGGGTCCCCCCTTTTACCAGCCCACAGACTTGTTGACTCATCCGAGAACCCAGTCACAGGGAATGCTCAACTCTGATTCACCATATTTAGTCATTTGCTAATTTTTGTGTGTGGATAGAAGACTTATTTTTGAACACTCTGAGAAGATAATTCAAGGGAACACAGGACTGAGCTGAAAGACTGAGTCATTTGCCCAAAAGAAGTGAGACAAGAGAGTGTTGAGCAGGCTTTGAGAAGCCTGACAGATTTGTAGCAGAAAGCACTTTTGATGAAGCATCCCACAGCGGCCTTGTGGGTATTGAGGAGGGAGCTCTTGCAGGCTCTTGATTATAACCAGACCATTCTCTGTGGTTTTCTATGATAAAGACAATGCACAATTTCTTTTACTTTGCCAGTTAGTACTTACTGGAATTCCTTTCAAGAGGACTGGAAAGCAGATAGGATGGAGTTCAGGGCCCTCTTGGGTAGGCAGGGAACAGGGAGCCAGGCTACATAGTATGTGCCTCTGCAGTGCTTGGATTCATGCAGGTACCACAATGCCCACATCTGTTATACTTTTAGTGAGCCCCAGCTCCTTGTTTTCAATAAGATTCTCATGTTCTTATTTATACCCTTATAGTATGTCTCTGATCCAGTTTTAAGGCCATAGAGCCATATAATAATTAAGACACTTCCTACATAGCAAGAACTCCCTACATAGCCAGGATGCCTGTCTATTAATGTAAAGCTGTTCATTTAGTGTATTCCCATAAATACTTATTGACCCATCAGTTGATGAAATAACTAGATTCAGTTTCACAAAAACCAAGGTCTACTTTTGGAGCTCTGTTTTCTTGAAGTATCTTCTGTACGGACTTCAGGTTAGACCTAGATTTGTAACAGACGCTGTTCATCTGGTACCTGTGGACAAATGGACTTGCTCTGTTAATGTAGATTTATTTCTTAACAGCTACTGCCATAGACTGGCTGAAGGAAGACAAGGATTTCTGCAAACTCTTCTGCTCCTACTTTTTCATTCATTAATAAAATACCATTATTAATATTGACCCTTTGCCTACTTTGGCAGGAATTTAAGAGTGAAGCCGTTAAAGGCTTTCTATCCTCCTGAAAATGGTTCTGATAATTTTTAAATTTTATTTTTTGGTTTTATTTGAGAAAGGGTTTCACTGTGTAACCCAGGCGCTTCTTGAACTCGCTGTACAGGCTAGCCTCCTGAGTGATGAGATTACACCCAGAAAGTAGTCTCAATTTATCACTGCACAAGGAAAGTCCATGTCAACCCACTTAAATTTTACATGCACACAACTGGTCGTTATATTAATTCCTATTTTTAGAGGTAAGAAAACAGAGATTCGGAGAAGTTAAGGCTCATGATCAATGACTCCCTCACACACACACCTAATTACAAAGGTTGAATTGGTTATTTAAATCTTTAGCATGCAGATTAGCTACCAGTAGAGAAAAGTAATTGTGGTAATCACTAATATTCCCTGGCTACAAACCCTGTGACCTACAGCCACCGACTGCCTACAGGATATGCTGGTGCAATACTGGCACAGACGTTATGGGAATAACCAATGATTTTTAAAAATTAGATTTAAGACTCAGTTTATGGGATAGAACCCACACCCCACACCCAATCCTGTTAAAGTGGCCAAAACCTCGAGGCTAGATAGGTCTAGGACGCTAGGGGGGAAGAAAACTACCACTATTATTTTGCTAAAGATTCATAGCAATAAAATGACTTCTAATTGTTTAACCCATTGATTGGTGCCTCACTCAACAGAAAAGCTTCTTGCAGTAGGTGGTAATTAATAGAGACCCATAACTGGACAATATTCAGAGAATGAGAAGCTCTGGAGTATGTGGTCAGCCTTAAATGGAATGCCTTTATCAGACCTTTACCCACAAGGCTGAGGGAGGTGTAAAGATTATAAGAGCCAGAGGTGGTAGATGCTGCTAAGACCACATCACCCAGCTACAACAGGACTGATGCACGTAGGAACTTAACAGAGACTGGCAGCATGTGCAAAACCTGCAACAAGTTCAAGCCAGATGGGGCTCCTAGCCCTGAGATGGGGAAGTGGACACAAGGTCTCACCTTGAAGGTCAAGTACTGACGCCATGATAAAATACAGAAGCATTATTCAGGTAAGCATCTTCCACTTGTATAGATCCTGCCAGAAGTAAGAACTTGAAGAATAAGAAACAGGGTAGGCTAAAACTTACTAGAAACTTCTTAGAAAGTTTAGTAAATAAACACAAAAGCTAATCAACCAACCAACCAACCAACCACAAAACCTTCAAACACTAGAACCAGTATTGAACTTCAAAAAGAGTTCCTGGGCCATTTCTTTCCTGGAATACAGTATCAAGTTTTCCAGGATCATGGTGTAACTCGCAGTGGACCACAGGAAGACCTCCATCCACTTTGGTGCTGGAAAAAAACAAGATCTGGGGGAGGGCATTGGCGGTGGCCTATTTACCTCCCCAAATACTGGAGAGTAGTTCTTTAGTTGATGAGTTTGGCAAGATAGGAATCCAAACTGCCCTCTTCTATCTCCACTTTTCTTGTGTTAATGAGAAGCAGGCATGTGCTGGGATGGTTTGAGATAGCCTAGGCCAGCCCTCAGAGCTGGAGGAATGTAGAGATAAAGTATCCATCTGCCCCAGCCCAGGTTCAGTCTTCATACAGCATCTGCTGGTTTACAGGAGCAGGGAGTTGCTGACTTCTCTCCTTTAGTCCCAAAGTGGGCGAACTTTGAATCAGTAAGCAGTGGTTGGCAAGCACGCGTGATGCTTTCACGAAGATGTCTGACTTAGCTAAAATTAGTGCCATGTAATCATGACTGCATGCTGCCCAATATAATCCATCTTGTAAAGAGGGGATGAGGATTCTCAGACAGATTTTTAGCAGCAGCATCAAGAAGAGCTTGCAATCAGCCCTCAATCATGCCTCCTCAGGGAGAGGAGCGAAGTGTGGTTCTCGTAGATGACATACAATTCCCCAATCCTCTCCATTTGATTTTGATTAATGTCCGCATCTTGCTGGAAGGCAGGTGTTCCTAGCTCTCTGGGAATTTAGCTCGTTTCAGCCTGAGCACAGAAGGCACAAATGAGGCTGGAACCATCTCCAGAGGCTTGGAAAGTTGAACAGTTTCCTCCAGAGGGAGTGGGAAGGAATCCTTCCCAGCTGTCCTTGCGGTGACAGAGTGCATTAATTGTCACAATCGCATGAAACACCACTCCACCAACAGAGCAGAGTGGCTTTCACCTCTCTTCTTCAAAAGACTAAGCATTCCACTTTAGATGAACCCCTACAACAGAAAGAATGAGATGTGGGGTTGCAGGGAGCTTTGCTTTGTGGTGAAGTTGAGAGGATTTAAGCTTTAAAAAAAACATAAGAAGGTCTCTTATTTGCCAACAGTTTCATATATGTGAACAATGCATTTTGATCATATGCACCCCACTACCCTCGCTTTTCCTTCCCAGAACCCCAAGGCATCCTCCTGCATCCTTTCTTTCTTTGTTAATCACCCACTGTCTTCAATTCCACTGCCTGTTGGAATGTTGGCTGATCTTGTTGTCCCATATGCAGCTAATCATAGCTGTGGTGCGTTCATGGGTGCTGTGCTCATGTATGTCGTGAAGAGAGTGTTTCTCAGCACCCCTCCCATTCTTACATCTTTTCTATCCTCTCTTCTGAAAAATTCCCCGATCCTTTAAAACTGACCAGCTTTCGAATCAGATAGCTGCTTTGGAAATGTCATCTCAGGAATTTCCTTTATAGATGTCTAAGAGGGTACTGGTAGTCATTGATTCAGTGTCCTCATGGAATGGCTGAGCACATAGCCCAATGAAGAACACTTTCTTATCACCCACAAGGCTCCAAGCTAGATCTTCACAACACAGAAAGTAAAAGAATCCAGTTGGTACATGGGTAGGTAATGTGAAGTGGTGCTTACTTAGTTGTTCTTTGTGATAATGGAGAAATAGAGAGGGTGCTCTGTAAATGGTATCGTGCTCATAGGAAGAACCATTGGCAGAGCTGGGATGGCTCAGTGGGTGAAGCCTGGTGGAGAAGCATGAGGACCTGTGTTGAGGTCCCTACCACCCACATAAAATGCAGGTGTGGTGGTACCTGCAGTACCAGTGCTGGGTAGAGGGGAACACAGACTGGGTCCTCTGAGATGCATGGCCAGTTATTCTAGCTAATCAGTGAATTCTAAACTTTGTGAGAGACACAATCTCATAAAACAAGGTAGGGAATGATAGAGGAAGACACCCAATGTCAACCTGGGGCCTTCTCATGTATGTACAATTGTGTGTGTGTGTGTGTGTGTGTGTGTGTATGTATGTGCACACGCGCGTGTGCACATGCAGAAACAGAGAAAGAGAGAGAACTACTTGACTTTTGCTTGATTTATTTTATCGATAAATAAAAATCTGTAAGTGACATAAACTGCAAGCTAGTTCATAACCAATCTAGGATAAGCCTGCACTGTCTTCTTGGGAAAATAGATAAAATTCCACAAAGGATGTCTTTGAAAAAAATAAATCATAGACACTTGTGACTTGAGTGAACATTCCCATCTGAAATAGCTACCTGCTAAAATTGAAAGTCACCAAATGGTTTACCAACAGGCTCATTGTAACATGACAGTGGAGCTGTAGCCTAACAGGTGCAAGGGAGCACTGGGTGTCCTTTCCTGAAACTTTCCAGAGCAGGGAGCTGGCTCGGTTGGTTACCTGTTCTCCATGAATGCACAGGAAGCCAAGTTCAATCCCCTACACCCACATAAATGCATCCCTTTGGGAATTTAAGCTAATTAAGCAAATGAAGCTTGAAGTTCACTATGTCTGTGTACTGCATTTCCCACCCAAAGGAGCTCACCCAACTCTGCTCTCTACTCATTGAGAATCACCCTTGCAAATGGGCCACCACCATCTTCCCTGGCACCTCGAACAGTCAGTCAAAGCATATAGGATTCTTAGCTCCCACTTGATGGCCTTTATTTTGGGTAGGTGACAGTTTTAGGTAGAAATTTCACTCAAGTCTTGAGTGTCTGTGGTATATTCTTTTTATAAACTTCTTTCATAGAATTTATTTTTCCAGGATGAGGACATATGCTTATACCCAGTTAGTTATAGACACAGGTAAATTCTAGTTCTATCCAGCTTTTTTTTTTTTTTGATAAAATAAGTCGAACACAATGTATCAGATGACAAACAGAAGCACTAGCAACTGTTGCATAATCGAACACAATGTATCAGATGACAAACAAGAGCAATAGCAACTGTTGCCTAATTCCTGCAATTAGTTTTTCCGCAAAGATGCCATTGTTATTCAAGTTTTCATCAGTAAGAGAATGTGAGGGCTTTGACACTCCAAGACACTTCTTGTACTGAGGAAGCCTGTGGGTTATTGTTAATGGCTCCTTTCTCTCCCCCACTCACCTCTAGGGTGTCAAGCAGCTTATCTCTCGGAGTGGCAGCCCCAGTGGCAGGCTTCACGTTCCTGTCTTATCAGTACTCGCCAGGGCTCCTCCAAGCAAACTGTGAGCCCTACTTGACTCAGGCCAAGAGCTGTATTGATTACTGACTTCAAACATCTGGTTTTCGTTCAGTGTGGTAGCAGACCAGAGTGGGCCGCTGTACTGGCTGCTGTGGTCACTCAGCAACAATCAGGACTAGCTATAAAGAAAATTTAACATATCCTGTAATTACAGTCCGCTCAGCATAGAGTGGCTGAGGACTCTGCAGTTCTGATGTCAGGGCGGGGAAATGTTTATTGTATCTGTCCTACACATTTATTTACTTGGAGGTCAGCGGCCTGCTGAAACAGGGCCACCCTAGTACTTATGCTCCTGCACAGGCAGAGTGGCTTCTTGTTTAGGTCAGGAAGCTCTGGTGAGGCTGCAGGCAGATGGTCCCTTAATGCATTTACAGACTTTGGCCTGATGGAAGCAGACAATTGGAACTTGTCTGGAATAAACAAACCCTTACCCTCCACAGCGCCATGGGCCCTCTCCTGGCCCTCTCCTAACCCTTCTGATAGTGTCTTTGGGGACCTTTAACTGCCCCCTACTAGCTAGAGGGTGATGAGACAGCAAAGGAGGACTGGGTATTTAGCACATTGCACCCCTCCTAACTCCCATGGGTTAGGCATTTTTATGTTGATTTAAAAACAAGGAAGGAACTGGGTTTGAAATTTTCAGGTGGGGGATGGGTCTGTGTCCTCAGGAGGACAGCCAAGGAAGACCATCCTCCCTGCTGTTTCTCCTAGCAGGAAAACCGTGTGTGATGTGACCCCTTCCCCCCTCATAATATTTTAGGCAGACTGTAGTGTCGGTTGCTATGAGGACTCTAGAGTAGTGTGATATTAATGCTACTGTTCATGTTGCTTTGACAAAATACCTGATGAGATCAGCTTAAGGAAGGAAGGGTTTCTTTCCGTTCATCATTGGATGGTGCAGGGTGTTGTGGCAGGGGAGGCCTGGAAGTGGGAGTGTGAGGAAGCTGGTCACAGTATGTCTGCACTCAGGAAGCAGAGAGAGAGAGAAAGAGAGAGGGAAAGAGAGAGAGAGAGACAGAGACAGACAGAGACAAAGAGGAGAGACAGAGACAGAAACAGAGGAGAGACCAAGACACACACACACACACACACACACACACACACACAGAGAGAGAGAGAGAGAGAGAGAGAGAGAGAGAGAGAGAGAGAGAAAGAGAGACAGAGAGAGACAGAGAGAGACAGAGAGAGACAGAGAGAGAGAGACGCTGTCAGGACTGATCTTACACAAAGCTATAAAGCAGACATGGTAGATTGTTTTTGACTTATTTGACTTATTTTTTAATCCCCAAGGTTGTGTGTGTTTTTTTAAACTATTTCTTAAAAATAGTTTAAAAGTTTAAATAAAAGTTTAAAGATTTTTTTATTTTTAAGTGTGTGTATGCATAAGTGTCTGTGAGGAAGCATGGGTATATGAGTGTAGGGTGCCAACAGCGGTCAGAGACACAAAATCGTCCCTTCCCCACTTTCAGACCTGGAGTTGTGGGTGATGTGAGTTGCCTGTTATGGGTACTAGGAACGAAACATGGATCCTCTGAAAGACCATTATGTGCTTTCAATCACCAGGCCATCTCCCCTGCCTTTCAACTAAAAATTTAAATGTCAAGGGATATATTTCTAAAATGGAAATTTCATGTATTCCTAAGCTGGTTAGGGAAGTTTTGGTGCAGACAATGTTCTCACACAGAGAGGTTAACCACCAAAGAGAGCCAGCCATGGAGGAAGCAAGATCTGGAAGCTGACCAGTCAGTCAGTGGCAAGCATGAGGGAAAAGCCGTGCCCGTCTCTGAGGAAACATCTATAGTTTAGACCATCACAGCGGTTCACGTTGCCAAGGGGAAGAGGTATAGACTCAGTTGTCAGGTCTTATGTGAAAGACTTGGGCACGGTGGCACACCACTGTAATCCCAGCTCTCTGAATACAGAAACAGGAAGATCACCTGCGCTACATAGTTAAACCCTGTCTTAAGTTTGCCTCGCCACCCAAAACAGCTCTAAACAAGCAAACATCAATAATAAAATACACTATTACTATCTCGAGACAGGGATGGTGCTCTATTAAATTGTGGAAGACTGGACTGGTGCTGATACCAACCAGAGGGAGGAGGCCAAATCAGGTGGAGGAGGATGGGGGGAGGATGAAGGGGATGCGCTTGGAGGTAGTCATGTTTGATACAGCGAAAGCTTCTGAAATCACTCTGTACACTGTGGCCTACTTCACCTATGACCATTTGAAAGAGGAGAAAGCTACACTCCGTGAGGATGGCCACAGAAAGGTGAATACAGCCCCTGTTGCAGGTACACAAGGAAACAGGTGTTAGGGGATTGGAGTTTGGTAAGTAAGAGGTATTCCAACTTTGTCTCTTTCCCAGCAGTAATTGTGAATATTTCAGAGGCAAAGCATGTCTCCCCTGTAGATACATTAAGTAAATATTGTTCATAACTGGAAATATGATCATGTTGTACTAAATAGTTCCCCTGTGAATAATATTCATGTATTTGTAATGTTATAAATACTGACTATTGAACAGAATTGGGTAATTTTTCATGGGGCTTCCAATCATGAAGATCGATTTTTAATCAAAACTAAAATGGCTTCCACGAGGATACAAGATGGAGGAGGCCCCTCAGCACTGTCTTGGCCTATTGCACTTCTAGTTCCAAGGGCAACCCAGAGAAATGTCTATCAAAGGTCAGCTGCCCAGACATTTGAGGGGACACTGTGACTCTGGTCCAAGGTGGTCTAGGTTCGCCTACAGTGGGCAGAAGACATTGTTAGCGTTCATGGATGTCAGTTTTACAGTCATATGGGTTGTAAAACTTGTAGGATGATGGAGGCTTCCACCGAGATTCCTGCCTAGGAGACAGGGTGGCATATGGTTGAATTCCCTAGGAACGACTCCTGAGGACACAATGGGGGCAGCTGAAGACTCACCAGACACCTTGAGGGGTTGGAGCTGTGAGGAATATGGGCTGACAACGGGTGGGTTCCACCTCAGCCTCATACTTTGAAATCTGTATATAAAGTAGGATGGGGAGCGGTGCACAGGGGAGGGGGCAACTGAACCTAAGGGTGTATGAAAAGCCATAAAGAAACCTGTTACTTTGTGAGTTATTTAAAAATAAAATTAAAAAATAAGTTTGAATAGAAATGCCCCTTGAGGGTGGTAAAGTGCTCCCAGAATCCATATATTTTTAAATGAAAATCCCTATTCAAGGGGAGGCTACTTTTCTATGAGCTACTGGCCAGGGAGGGCCCTGTGGCCTTCCAAACAATACAGGCTATTTCCACATGCTGCTGTTGGCCCTCTGGAACTAGATTATAAGATCCCAGAGCTAGGGATGAAGAGAGGGCTCAGTGGGTAAGAGTGATTGCTGCTCTTTCAGACCACCTAGGTGTAGTTCTTAGCACTCACATCAGGCAGCTCATAACTGTTCGTGTCTCTAGTTCCAGGGGATCCTGAGCCTTCTGGCTTCTGAAGTCCCCTGTACACACATGGTACAGGTAAACTAGTGTAGTCATCTACACATACTTGTTAAAACAAATAAAGATCTGATTGCTGAAGATACCACGTGCCTTGGTCACAGAACATAGAGAATTCAACTTGAATCTGATCTTGAAGCTTCCTCCTTCAAAGCGCGGGGAGGTGGTATACGGGCTTCTGGGAGCTGGTTATCTTCAACAGTTCTAACTCATCTCTCAACCTCACAGGCTACACTACCAACCTGCCAGGTAAGCTGTTCCTTTCCCCTTAATAGTGGTGAGGCTGTTATAGGCCGTCACTTTCTGACTGGTGTGTTTCTGGGCTATGGTGAGTTCAGGCATCCTGGTGAAGAGGGAATGGAGGCACCAAGTTCTTTTCCTCATGGCATCCAGGAAGCAAAAGTTGGTACCTGGAACAAGGTATAGCACCAAGGACACACTCCAGTGATTCATTTTCTCAAGATAGACTCATACCTTGCAAAGGCTCCGAACCCTCCAAATAGCTGAGTGTTTGCATAAGAATTATTTCCATTGCAGAAGGGAAGAGTTTAGAAAGAAAGGGTAGGATCAAAACAAGGACTAAAACCAGTAGAGCAAACACTCAACCTGTTGTGGACAGACAGCATCCAGGACACATGGTGGCATGCTGTGAACTCTCCAGGACTGGTACTGGTGCTTTGTGCTCCAAACACTTTCCTCAGCACATGTTAGGAAGATTCTGGGGGAGAGGGGTCTAAAGAACCTGTGCTATCCATGCATCTCAGATGGATTCCCAATCTTCAACAGCGTCCATTTGCTTAGGTGAGGAAGAGAATGGGTCTGTTGCTCTACTTATTGTTAACCTTGGTGATTCCCAGCAGACCTCAATTTTTCTTGCTTTATTTTCCCCCAAATTTACCCTGTCAATCACAGTCCTCTTGTAAGGACTATATATGGTATGCATATGATCCCCTTCCACCCCACTCCCCTCTGCATCTGCTTTTCCACCCAGATCCCTCCTTGCATGGACCTCCGATGTCTATTTGTTTCCCCTTCTGAGGAATATTCAAGCATCGTCCCTTGTGCCCTCCTTGTTATTTGGCTTCTTTGGGGCTGTGGCTTACAGCATGGTTATCCTATACTTTATAGATAATATTCACTTATAAGTGAGTACATACCATGCATATCCTTTTGGGTCTGGTTACTTCACTCAGGATGATATTTTCTAGCTCCATCTATTTGTCTGTGAAATTTATGATATCCTTGTTTTTAATGGCTGAGTAGTAGTCCATTGTGTAGGTACATTTTCTGTATCCATTCTTGAGTTCAGAGATAGATATATAGGTTGTTTCCAGCTTCTGGCTATTATGATTAAAGCTATTATGAACAGAGTTGAGCAAGTGTCCTTGTAGGATGGTAGAGCATCTTTTGGGTATATGCTCAGGAATGGCATAGCTGGATCTTGAGGGACAACTATTTCCAATCTCCTGAGAAACCACCAAATTGATTTCCAGAGTGGTTGTACAAGTTTGCACTCCTTCCAGCAGTGGAGGAGTGTTCCTCTTGTTCCACAACCTCACCAGCATGTGATATCCTTTGAGTTTTTTTTCCATTTTTTATTAGGTATTTAGCTCATTTACATTTCCAATACTATACCAAAAGTCCCCCATACCCACCCACTCCCACTCCCCTACCCGCCCACTCCCCCTTTTTGGCCCTGGCGTTCCCCTGTACTGGGGCATATAAAGTTTGCGTGTCCAATGGGCCTCTCTTTCCAGTGATGGCCGACTAGGCCATCTTTTGATACATATGCAGCTAGAGTCAAGAGCTCCGGGGTACTGGTTAGTTCATAATGTTGATCCACCTATAGGGTTGCAGATCCCTTTAGCTCCTTGGGTACTTTCTCTAGCTCCTCCATTGGGAGCCCTGTGATCCATCCAATAGCTGACTGTGAGCATCCACTTCTGTGTTTGCTAGGCCCCGGCATAGTCTCACAAGAGACAGCTACATCTGGGTCCTTTCGATAAAATCTTGCTAGTGTATGCAATGGTGTCAGCGTTTGGATGCTGATTATGGGGTGGATCCCTGGATATGGCAGTCTCTACATGGTCCATCCTTTCATATCAGCTCCAAACTTTGTCTCTGTAACTCCTTCCAAGGGTGTTTTGTTCCCACTTCTAAGGAGGGGCATAGTGTCCACATTTCAGTCTTCATTTTTCTTGAGTTTCATGTGTTTAGGAAATTGTATCTTATATCTTGGGTATCCTAGGTTTTGGGCTAATATCCACTTATCAGTGAGTACATATTGTGTGAGTTCCTTTGTGAATGTGTTACCTCACTCAGGATGATGCCCTCCAGGTCCATCCATTTGGCTAGGAATTTCATAAATTCATTCTTTTTAATAGCTGAGTAGTACTCCATTGTGTAGATGTACCACATTTTCTGTATCCATTCCTCTGTTGAGGGGCATCTGGGTTCTTTCCAGCTTCTGGCTATTATAAATAAGGCTGCTATGAACATAGTGGAGCATGTGTCCTTCTTACTAGTTGGGGCATCTTCTGGATATATGCCCAGGAGAGGTATTGCTGGATCCTCCGGTAGTACTATGTCCAATTTTCTGAGGAACCGCCAGACTGATTTCCAGAGTGGTTGTACAAGCCTGCAATCCCACCAACAATGGAGGAGTGTTCCTCTTTCTCCACATCCTCGCCAGCATCTGCTATCACCTGAATTTTTGATCTTAGCCATTCTGACTGGTGTGAGGTGGAATCTCAGGGTTGTTTTGATTTGCATTTCCCTGATGATTAAGGATGTTGAACATTTTTTCAGGTGCTTCTCTGCCATTCGGTATTCCTCAGGTGAGAATTCTTTGTTCAGTTCTGAGCCCCATTTTTTAATGGGGTTATTTGCTTTTCTGAAGTCCACCTTCTTGAGTTCTTTATATATGTTGGATATTAGTCCCCTATCTGATTTAGGATAGGTAAAGATCCTTTCCCAATCTGTTGGTGGTCTTTTTGTCTTATTGATGGTGTCTTTTGCCTTGCAGAAACTTTGGAGTTTCATTAGGTCCCATTTGTCAATTCTCGATCTTACAGCACAAGCCATTGCTGTTCTGTTCAAGAATTTTCCCCCTGTGCCCATATCTTCAAGGCTTTTCCCCACTTTCTCCTCTATAAGTTTCAGTGTCTCTGGTTTTATGTGAAGTTCCTTGATCCATTTAGATTTGACCTTAGTACAAGGAGATAAGTATGGATCAATTCGCATTCTTCTACATGATAACAACCAGTTGTGCCAGCACCAATTGTTGAAAATGCTGTCTTTCTTCCACTGGATGGTTTTAGCTCCCTTGTCGAAGATCAAGTGACCATAGGTGTGTGGGTTCATTTCTGGGTCTTCAATTCTATTCCATTGGTCTACTTGTCTGTCTCTATACCAGTACCATGCAGTTTTTATCACAATTGCTCTGTAGTAAAACTTTAGGTCAGGCATGGTGATTCCACCAGAGGTCCTTTTATCCTTGAGAAGAGTTTTTGCTATCCTAGGTTTTTTGTTATTCCAGATGAATTTGCAAATTGCTGCTTCTAATTCGTTGAAGAATTGAGTTGGAATTTTGATGGGGATTGCATTGAATCTGTAGATTGCTTTTGGCAAGATAGCCATTTTTACAATGTTGATCCTGCCAATCCATGAGGATGGGAGATCTTTCCATCTTCTGAGATCTTCTTTAATTTCTTTCTTCAGAGACTTGAAGTCTTTATCATACAGATCTTTCACTTCCTTAGTTAGAGTCACGCCAAGATATTTTATATTATTTGTGACTATTGAGAAGGGTGTTGTTTCCCTCATTTCTTTCTCAGCCTGTTTATTCTTTGTGTAGAGAAAGGCCATTGACTTGTTTGAGTTAATTTTATATCCAGCTACTTCACCGAAGCTGTTTATCAGGTTTAGGAGTTCTCTGGTGGAATTTTTAGGGTCACTTATATATACTATCATATCATCTGCAAAAAGTGATATTTTGACTTCCTCTTTTCCAATTTGTATCCCCTTGATCTCCTTTTGTTGTCGAATTGCTCTGGCTAATACTTCAAGTACTATGTTGAAAAGGTAGGGAGAAAGTGGGCAGCCTTGTCTAGTCCCTGATTTTAGTGGGATTGCTTCCAGCTTCTCTCCATTTACTTTGATGTTGGGTACTGGTTTGCTGTAGATTGCTTTTATCATGTTTAGGTATGGGCCTTGAATTCCTGATCTTTCCAACACTTTTATCATGAATGGGTATTGGATCTTGTCAAATGCTTTTTCTGCATCTAACGAGATGATCCTGTGGTTTTTGTCTTTGAGTTTGTTTATATAATGGATTACACTGATGGATTTTCGTATATTAAACCATCCCTGCATCCCTGGAATAAAACCTACTTGGTCAGGATGGATGATTGCTTTAATGTGTTCTTGGATTCGGTTAGCGAGAATTTTATTGAGGATTTTTGCATCAATATTCATAAGAGAAATTGGTCTGAAGTTCTCTATCTTTGTTGGATCTTTCTGTGGTTTAGGTATCAGAGTAATAGTTGCTTCATAAAATGAGTTGGGTAGAGTAAATTCTACTTCTATCTTGTGAAAAAGTTAGTGCAGAACTGGAATTAGATCTTTTTTGAAGGTCTGATAGAACTCTGCACTAAACCCGTCTGGTCCTGGGCTTTTTTTTTGGCTGGGAGACTATTTATAACTGCTTCTATTTCTTTAGGGGATATGGGACTGTTTAGAAGGTCAACTTGATCCTGATTCAACTTTGGTACCTGGTATCTGTCCAGAAATTTGTCCATTTCGTCCAGGTTTTCCAGTTTTGTTGAGTATAGCCTTTTGTAGAAGGATCTGATGGTGTTTAGGATTTCTTCAGGATCTGTTGTTATGTCTCCCTTTTCAGTTCTGATTTTGTTAATTAGGATTTTGTCTCTGTGCCCTCTAGTGAGTCTAGCTAAGGGTTTATCTATCTTGTTGATTTTCTCGAAGAACCAACTCCTCGTTTGGTTAATTCTTTGAATAGTTCTTCTTGTTTCCACTTGGTTGATTTCACCCCTGAGTTTGATTATTTCCTGACGTCTACTCCTCTTGGGTGAATTTGCTTCCTTTTTTTCTAGAGCTTTTAGATGTGTTGTCAAGCTGCTAGTATGTGCTCTCTCCCGTTTCTTCTTGGAGGCACTCAGAGCTATGAGTTTCCCTCTTAGAAATGCTTTCATTGTGTCCCAAAGGTTTGGGTACGTTGTGGCTTCATTTTCATTAAACTCTAAAAAGTCTTTAATTTCTTTCTTTATTCCTTCCTTGACCAAGGTATCATTGAGAAGAGTGTTGTTTAGTTTCCACGTGAGTGTTGGCTTTCTGTTATTTTTTTTTTTTTTTGTTATTGAAGATCAGCCTTAGTGCATGGTGATCTGATAGGATACATGGTACAATTTCAATATTTTTGAATCTGTTGAGGCCTGTTTTGTGACCTATTATGTGGTCAATTTTGGAGAAGGTACCATGAGGTGCTGAGAAGAAGGTATATCCTTTTGTTTTAGGATAAAATGTTCTGTAGATATCTGTCAGATCCATTTGTTTCATCACTTCTGTTAGTTTCAGTGTGTCCCTGTTTAGTTTCTGTTTCCATGATCTGTCCATTGGTGAAAGTGGTGTGTTGAAGTCTCCCACTATTATTGTGTGAGGTGCAATGTGTGCTTTGAGCTTTACTAAAGTTTCTTTAATGAATGTGGCTGCCCTTGTATTTGGAGCATAGATATTCAGAATTGAGAGTTCCTCTTGGAGGATTTTACCTTTGATGAGAACGAAGTGCCCCTCCTTGTCTTTTTTGATTACTTTGGGTTGGAAGTCAATCTTATCAGATATTAGGATGGCTTCTCCAGCTTGTTTCTTCATACCAT
This sequence comes from Mus musculus, assembly GCF_000001635.26. Taxonomy (NCBI): domain Eukaryota; kingdom Metazoa; phylum Chordata; class Mammalia; order Rodentia; family Muridae; genus Mus; species Mus musculus. The sequence continues at coordinate 184,636,033 of NC_000067.6, read as the reverse complement.
TTGCTTGGAAAATTGTTTTCCAGCCTTTTATTCTGAGGTAGTGTCTATCTTTTTCTCTGAGATGTGTCTCCTGTAAGCAGCAAAATGTTGGGTCTTGTTTGTGTAGCCAGTTTGTTAGTCTATGTCTTTTTATTGGGGAGTTGAGACCATTGATGTTAAGAGATATTAAGGAAAAGTAATTGTTGCTTCCTGTTATTTTTGTTGTTAAAGTTGGCATTCTGTTCTTGTGGCTGTCTTCTTTTAGGTTTGTTGAGGAATTACCTTCTTGTTTTTTCTAGGGCGTTGTTCCCATTCTTGTATTGGTTTTTTTCTGTTATTATCCTTTGAAGGGCTGGATTCGTGGAGAGATAATGTGTGAATTTGGTTTTGTCGTGGAATACTTTGGTTTCTCCATCTATGGTAATTGAGAGTTTGGCTGGGTATAGTAGCCTGGGCTGGAATTTGTGTTCTCTTAATGTCTGTATAACATCTGTCCAGGCTCTTCTGGCTTTCATAGTCTCTGGTGAAAAATCTGGTGTAATTCTGATAGGCTTGCCTTTATATGTTACTTGACCTTTTTCCCTTACTGCTTTTAGTATTCTATCTTTATTTAGTGCATTTGATGTTCTGATTATTATGTGTCAGGAGGAATTTCTTTTCTGGTCCAGTCTATTTGGAGTTCTGTAGGCTTCTTGTATGTTCATAGGCATCTCTTTCTTTAGATTTGGGAAGTTTTCTTCAATAATTTTGTTGAAGATGTTTGCTGGTCCTTTGAGTTGAAAATCTTCATTCTCATCCACTCCTATTATCCGTAGGTTTGGTCTTCTCATTGTGTCCTGGATTTCCTGGATATTTTGAGTTAGGATCTTTTTGCATTTTCCATTTTCTTTGATTGTTGTGCCGATGTTCTCTATGGAATCTTCTGCACCTGAGATTCTCTCTTCCATCTCTTGTATTCTGTTGCTGATGCTCAAATCTATGGTTCCAGATTTCTTTCCTAGGGTTTCTATCTCCAGTGTTGCCTCACTTTGAGTTTTCTTTATTGTGTCTACTTCCCTTTTTAGGTCTAGTATGGTTTTGTTCATTTCCATCACCTGTTTGTATGTTTTTTCCTCTTTTTTCTGTAAGGACTTCTACCTGTTTGATTGTGTTTTCCTGTTTTTCTTTAAGGACTTGTAACTCTTTAGCAGTGTTCTCCTGTATTTCTTTAAGTGATTTATTAAAATCCTTCTTGATGTCCTCTACCATCATCATGAGATATGCTTTTAAATCTAGGTCTAGGTTTTCGGGTGTGTTGGGGTGCCCTGGACTGGGCGAAGTGGGAGTGCTGGGTTCTGATGATGGTGAGTGGTCTTGGTTCCTGTTAGTAGGATTCCTACGTTTACCTTTCGCCATCTGGTAATCTCTGGAGTTAGTAGTTATAGTTGACTCTGTTTAGAGATTGTTCTTCTGGTGATTCTGTTACCGTCTATCAGCAGACCTGGGAGACAGATTCTCTCCTCTGAGTTTCAGTGCTCAGAGCACTCTCTGCTGGCAAGCTCTCTTACAGGGAAGGTGCGCAGATATCTTGTTTTTGGACCTCCTCCTGGCCGAAGAAGAAGGCCCAAAACAGGGCCTTTCTCAGAAGCTGTGTTGCTTTGGCAGTTCCCAGAAGCTGTCAGCTTCTGTGGTGCAGACTCTCACCTGTGCAGACTAAATTCCTAAGTTCCAGGGAGTCCCGGAACCAAGATGGCTACCGCTGCTCCTGAGGCTGAGGCCGCCTCCCGAGCCAGGGGGACACCTGTCCTCTGGTCCGGACGGTGGCCGGCTGTCTGCAGCCTGCAAAGGGTACTGCCTCAGCGGCTCTGTGCTTCTGCCTGTCCCAGAAGCTGTCCGGTTCTCTGGCGCACCCTCTAACCTGTTCAGACTAATTTCCTAAGTTCCGCGGAGTCCCGGAACCCAGATGTCGACCGCTGCTGCTGAGGCTGAGGCTGCCTCCCCATCCTTTGAGTTTTTAATCTTAGCCACTCTGATGGGTGTAAGGTGGAATCTCAGAGTCATTTTGATTTGCACTTCCCTGATGACTAAGAATGCTGAACATTTCTTTAAGTGTTTCTCAGCCATTTGAGATTCCTCTGTTGAAAATTCTCTAGCTCTGTATTCCATTTTAAAATTGGATTATTTGGATTGTTGGTGTCTAACTTCTTGAATTCATTATATATTTTAGATATTACCCCTCTGTCAGATATGGGGTTAGTGAAGATCTTTCCTCAATCTGTAGGCAGTTGTTTTGTTCTGGTGACAGTGTCCTTTGACTTACAGATGCTTTTTAGTTTCATGAGGTTCCATTTATTAATTCTTGACCTGAGCCATTGGTGTTCAGTTGATGAAGTTGTCTCCTGTGCTGATGAATTCAAGGCTATTTCCCACTTTCTGTTCTAATAGATTAAGTATGTTTGCCTTTATGTTGAGATCTTTGATCCATTTGGACTTGAGTTTTGTGCAGGGTAATAAATATGGGCCTATTTGCATCCTTCTACTTGCAGACATCCTGTTAGACTAGCACCAGTTGTTGAAGATGCTCTCTCTTTTCCATTGTATGGCTTTGGTGTAACTCAAAGAAATCGGTAGCTCTCCTCTACATAAGTGATAAATGGGCTGAGAAAGATATTCGGGAAATGGTACCCTTCACAATAACCACAAATAACATAAAATACTTTGGTGTAACTCTAACCAAGCTAGCAAAAGACCTGTATGACAAGAACTTCAAGTCTCTAAAGAAATTGAAGAAGATATTAGAAGGTGGAGAGATCTCCCTTGCTCATGGATTGGTAGGATTAACAGTGAAAATGGCCACGTTACCAAAAGCAATCTACAGATTCAATGCAATCACCATAAAAAAAAATCCAATAGAATTCTATACAGACATGGAAAGAGCAATTTTCAACTTGATATAGAAAAACAAAAACCCAGGATAGCTAAAACGACCCTGAACTGTAAAAGAACTTCTGGAGGTGTCACTATCCCTGACTTCGAGTTGTCCTACAGAGCAATAGTAATAAAAGCTGCATGGTGTTGGTATAGAAACAGACAGGTGGATCAATAGAATAGAATCGAAGACCAAGAAATAAACTCACACATGTTCAGGCACTTGACTTTTGACAAAGAAACAAAAAGCCCTCTCTTAATCTTAAAACCTAACATCACAATAGCACTCTTTTTTGGCTTGTTAAGTTTTCTTTTGGGGGTGCAAAGGTGGCTCAGAGGCTACGAGCACGTGCTCTATTTGCAGAGACTGGGTTTGATTCCCAGATCTCATATGGTCATTCGACAGCTGTTTGTGATCCCACTGCCAGGGAATCTGGCATCCTCTTCTGGCCTTGGCAGGCATCAGGCATGCACACAAGGCACATACATGCATGCAGTCAAAACACTCATGCATTAAGAAGTTTTCCGCTGCATTCTTTGTCAGTGTCTCTACTGACTTTTGCCTCCCCACCCAGAGATCCTATGTCAGCTCCTTCTCTGTGCACATCCTTTTTTCCTTTCTAGCCTATGGCTCCAATTATTCTTGTGCATGGATGGCTCCTGAGTCTTCGAATTTTCTATCGTGTTTCAACTCGCATGTTAGTTGACCTGGTAGACATGGATCTGCTTGTGAGTGGTCTCCTGATTTTTCAGTGCTTTGTATTCTTTCCCACATTGACTCCTCTTCTGGGATCCCATTGGGATACACACACACATGCACATACACATACACACAACGGGCCTCTAAGATGTTTTATAAGACAGAATAACTAAATAAAACAGCCCAGTACATAAACACACAGCATATTCTCATGTGCTTCTGCCCGTGTGCTGTTTCCCTGATACCTGGAAGAATTTTCTCACTGTGGTTTCACAGCATCTTCTCTGACACCCATCTCTCGCCAGGTGGGTACCGGCATCCTCCCCTGCAGAAGTGCCACGCCCATCCCACACTATTATTGCTTGCTACTCTTTCCAGTACTTGGTGACTATTTGCAGGAGGGAGACGCCTACCCTCTTATTTTCCACTAGTGCAGCCTTTAGGCCTGCCACCTACCAGGTGTTCATAGACTGCTTCTGAATGAATGGAAGGGAGCTCTATGATAGCCAGGTGGTGGAGACCTTTTGCCCTTATTTGGTGGATTAAATCATGAACAAAATTCCAAACTTAGTGACTTCTGGTGAGGAGTGGCGATAAATCACAAGCCACTTCCCTCTTTTCTGGTTCTGAGATTGGAATGGGAGCAGGGACCACTTCCTCTCACCCATCTTGGGAACTGTCACTCAGTCCTGACCATCCTGTCCCCACTCTGATTTTTGTTGTTGTTGTTGTTGTTGTTTTGTTTTGTTTTTTCTTTTTCAGAAGATGTGACAGAAGTTGAAGGAGGCATGAGAAAGAAGTGTGTTTGTGTGTGTGTGTGCATTTGTACACAGGGAAGGAATGAAAACAACAGCTTCCAAGGTGACAAGACTCTATCTAATTGCTTGGCGTGAGTTCTTCTATGTATTATGTCTAACTGGAAGGTCTTTCTCTCGACAAAGTGCTGCTTGAGACCAGCTACAAAGGGAAGCACACACTCTGGACATTGTGATATGATATTTTCATCTACAAATGTGTTGCGCTGCATTTGTAGCTATGCTGCGATGTACGTGGCTCACAGACTCGAGTGACTTGAAGACTTCACTGGAAGAGGCTGAAAATGGGGTGGACCCCTTGTTAAAAACATGTCAAGAGCCTTCTGGAGTGAGGCCTCTGGGTGTGGGCGTGGCCTGATGGCATGGGAGTGAGCGATGAGCTGGCTCTGCTGCTCCTGGCTGGAGACTGTAAGAGCCCAACTTTTCTTTTTTGTTTTCTCCTATTTTTCTATTTAGAAATTATTGAGATGACTTTTGGATATTCTAAAAAGGATAAGGATGGCCATTGAGATGGCTCAGCAGCTAAAGGTGCATGCGGCCAAGCCTGATGACCCGAGTTCAAACCCTGGAACCCACAAGTAGAAGCGGACTGACTACTGCAAGTTGTCTTCTGGTCTCTGAAATATGCTGTTACATGTCATATTACACCACCATACACACACACACACACACACACACACGCACACGCACACACATGCACACACACACACACACACACACACACACACCCACACACACCCACACACTTGACGTGCCCTTTATCTCTGTATGTATTTCTTTCCCCCTAGAACTAACTACCCTCTGTAGACTCCATAAACAACATTTCTCCCCCACAGCCCGTCTTCCTTCTTTTTATTTACTGCTTCTGCAATACAAAGTACTAGGTCTCTGCTGCAGACCTAGTTTCCTTTCTCACAGATAAGCTGCATTGCAGGGCTGGGGATTTCGTGGCCAATTGAGTTGTAACTTTTTAATGCTTTAGCTTCAGTAGGACCTGGAGACCCTGGAAGGCAGGGCTCCAGGGAGTCACAGTACTTCTCAGTATTACAAAGACTTAGAAAACTCGAGGAATCACTGCAAACTTCACACTTGAGGGCTACAAAGAGGGACCATGGGGAGAGGGCTGTGTGTGTCCAGAGTAGCTGTGCACCGATGTGAAGGGCTAATAAAACAAGAGAATATAGTGAGCACTTGCCAAAAACTAGGGTGTGGTCCACAGGGCAGGAATCTGGGTTACTCCATATGATTAGAATAAGTAAAACATTAGCAGTTTGCATGCTTGCTAACCCTGCTGTCATGATTAAATTCACTTTTCCAGCTTTAGGTGACTTTGAGACACTACACAGAAAGTGGGGGTGAGTGGCAGGGAGTTCAGTGACAGAGAACACACCTGGTATGCACAGTCCTATCCCTAGCACCACTAAAAATAAATACAAAAATAAAGTCGAAAACAAAAGGCAGGTAGAAGTTGTAGTAGCCAATGAAGGTCGCTGTGAGTGTCTGACCTGTCTGTAATAATGTCACCACATAACAACAGCCACAGGAAGAGTAGCTCAGAGCCAGCTTTTGGCAGATCTTTGTTCTGAATAGGCCGAAATAAGAGAAGGTGCACATCTGTAATTGCCTGACTACTGCGTTTGACTAAGACATCTGCAGCAGGCTTCTCTCAGCTCATGTAGATGACAGGACTGCAAAAGGCCAGTAAAAGCTGCCAGCGTCCCCAGCACGCGAGCCGCTCACTGCAGATTTGACTCTTGCACGATGCCCCATGTCTCTCCGGCCTAACTGCTATTAAAAACTAAAGTTAACTTGGCTCTATAGAGCATTGTAGCAGTGTTCTTGTTATAGAAACATTTTGGGATGAGAATGGAGGAAAGGCTCCAAGAGACACCAATGATGGCAGAGAACAACCTGGGAAGCCAGTCCGGTCCTCAGGCACTCAATGCAGGATGACTTCAGTGCTCATACAGGCTTTCTGTTAGTCTATTCCATTAATAAACACACACAGACACCACAGAGAAGAGTGAGCTGCCGGCTTAGTCCTCCCAAAATAGAGCATTCCTCATCGCTGTCATTTAACTCCCTTCAGAAACACTCTTCTTAATTAGTCATGTTAGTTGTGAGGAACGAGAAGGGGAAACGGAGCGGGTAGTGGACAGGCTGCCTCTGACACGGGTCACGTGGTTCTCCCAGGTGAGTAGAGTGGCCCCCTTAGAGAAGGAGTTTGGGAGTTGAAGAGATAAAGTTTCCTTATGCCTAAAGGTCTGTGGTCAAACAACATATCCAACATGACTGGGCTGGAGCGATGACTCAGCAGTTAAGAGCACACTCTGTTCTTTCAGAAGAACTGAGTTTGGTTCTTAGCTCCTATGTCAGGCAACTCCTGCTCCAGGGTATCTGATGCCTGCGGCTTCCTCCGGCACCTTTGTTTATGAACACACACACACATACACACACACACACACACACACTCACACACACAATTAAAAATTAAACATATCTTAATAGAATGTGACTACTTTCTTTGTTGCTGTGATCAAATTCTCAAAAAGTAAATTAAGGGAAGAGGGGCCATTTCCATTGTGGTATGGAAGACATGATGGTAGGATCAGGAGACAACTGTCACATTGCCTCTATAGTCAGGAAGTAGGGCCTGACTCACTTCCTCCAGCAAGGCTCCACCTTCTAAAGGTTTTACAGTGTTCTAGGCATGTTTACATACATGCACCCATGGGGCTTTCATATTCAATGACAGCAGCAAGAGCATGGCGTTGGAGCAGGAAGGCTGCCTTGGAGCCTGTCCTCTGACATGCTGATATGTGACTCAGGCATCTATTAACCTTTCCAGGCCCCCTCTGTCTCCTTGACAACCCAGAGGGGAAGGTACCAACTCCAAAGCAATGTTTCCGGTTACTTGATGAGCAGAGATAGCTCTTAGTGAGATTTCTGTTTTGCACAAGAGAACTGGAAGAGGTCCTTTGGTCCCAGATGGTCTAGCATAGGAGCCTGGGTGCGTGAAGGACCTGAGTCTCCTGCCAACCATGACAGCAATGCCTGTTTGCTTCTCTTCACCTTTCAGATGTGTGTTCTAGGTCCATGCGCTGCTTAGTTTAGTCACTTGACAGAACTAGGGTCATCTGGGAAGAGGGCACCTTCACTGATATAACCTCCCCCACAGCCCGGAAGCAGGCTGAGCAGGTTTGACTATTATCACTAGGAGATCACCAGGGGCGGAGCCTGCCACCCTATTGTTCTGCCACTCCCGCTGCTGCTACCTGCTGCCTAGCTGCTCCAGAGTCTACACGTGGTCACCTGCAGCTGGACTCCAAGGATGATTGGCGGGAATGGGCCCCTCCCCCTTCTTTATAAGCCCGTGTTCCCGGATATTAAAACTGAACCTTGATCAGACTATTGTCTTGGTTCCATCCTTTCTCTCGTTGCCTAGATTCCCTCTTCTCTTCCAGACTCCAAGGTGCCTTCCAGGCTCGAACCCGGACATGTGAGCCCCTGGTCGGCTTCAACACACTGAGACAATATCCCCATTAGATAGGATTTTAGGCAAGTCATAGGGACATTTTCATGATTAGTAATTCATGTGGAAGGGCCTAGACTGCTGTGGGCAGGTGGTCTTGGGTTGTGTAATAATAGAACTGAGGCAAGCCAGGGGAAGCAAGTTAATGAGCGCCATCCTGTCATGGCCTCTGCTTCAGATCTATCTTGAGCTATACCTGTCCTCCAATGTCTAAAATACCATCCCAAGTTCAATTGCTAAAGACACACTTAAATAATAGAGAGAAAATAAAAATACAACATGAGATTTACAAATAATGCAAAAGTGGAGTTTATTATGGTTTACTTATAGAAACATTAGCAATACTGACTGTCCAATAATAAAGCACTATGCAGCCACTAACATGACTATACAAGAATATTTAATTTCATGAGAAAATATTAATGGTACATGATCAAGAAAAGTAGGTTTTTCAAATGAAATATCAAAACGTCGACAGATTCAGACTCAGATGATAACTTACAGACGCTATTTTCCTTGTTTTTTAATGGCGGTAAAAACACTTCACTTGAAAGTTTCCTCCTAAGCTATTTGCAGCATCAGTTTAGAAGCAGAAAGTACACTTGTAAGTACACTTAAGAATGTTTTCAACTTGCAAACCAGAAACTTGACACCGTTTTCAGGTAGGCTTGCTGACAAAGGCCTATAACCTCTGCTACTCAAAAGACCCAGGCAGGATGATTAGAAGTTCAAGACCGGGAGCCACACACTTGTTCAAGGGCGGCTTGGGCAACGTAATGAGACCCTGTCTCAAAATAAAATGTGACAAGAGGGCTGGGTAAGTACCTCATGACAGGGCTCTTGCTTCCTTTGCCTACTTGAAGCTGTAAATTTACTCGTTAGTAACACACAGACACACACATACACCTACACACCCCCGCATACTAACACTCACAACACACACACTCATACACATATACACATGCACACATACTCACACTCACACCATACACTCACACTCATACATATATACATACATGCACACCCCTGCATGCTCACACCCACAACACATGCGCTCACACATACTTTAAACATGTGCATATGCACACATACTCACACACACGTACATACACGCATATTCACATAGCACACACATATACACATATATACAAATACACATATATTACATCATACACTCATAGACACGTGCACACTTTCTAGCTGAGCTTGGGTATGGTGGGGCACACCTGTAATCACAAACAACTGGGAATCTGAGGCAGGAAGATCACATGTTCTAGGTCAGCTGGAGATGCACAGTGAATCTCTGAACCTCCCCAAAGATAAAGTATTTCCTATCTCTTTCCTCCAGTCCCTGGCAACTGTCCTTCTCCAGTCCTCCCCAGGACTCTCACTGCCGTAGGTACTGCAGGCGAGGGGACCTATGCATGCTGGGCTAGCATTTTCAGACTGAATAGGAACAGCAGCACATGCGCAAGCTTCATCCCTGTTGTAGGCGTCAGAACTGACTTCCCTTTTAAGGCTCAATAATAGCACATTTTATGTTCTGATGTCAGCCTCACAGGGTCTAGGATCACATAGGAGACAAACCTCTGGCCATTCTGGTGAAGGAGTTCCTAGATCGATTTAAGTGGGTTAGGAAGATGCATCTTACATGTGCTGGTACCATTCCATGAGCTGGGTTCAAGACTATAGAAGAAAAACATCTACTTGGATGGGGTGTGTACCAGGGTGTGGTGGTACCCAAGGGGGGCTTCCCCTTTCCTGTGGAGAAGGGGAAGAGATAAAGGGAGGAGGGAGGGTCTTGCAAGGGTGGGACCTGGAGGAGAGGGGGGATGGGGGCTGTGATTGGGATGTGAAGTGAATCAATAAATAGAAAAGCAAACAAACAAACAACCCCCAAACTATTAGAACACACACATACACACACACACAAGCATCTACATTCACTACTCTACTCTTCCTGAGTGTTGATGGAATCTGACCAGCTGCCTCAATCTCCTACCACGGCACCTTTCTCGTGATAGACTATGCCCTCACAGTGCGCACCAAAAGAAGCTCTTCTTTTGTTACATTGCTTTTATCAGGTATTTTGTTACAGCAAAAGAATGCATGCACATGTACATATTACCCTTTTAGCATATATGTTAGCATTGATCTGTTAACACTCAGTGGCATGATTTGACCTTGGGCTTTGTGAATAAAGTTGCTATGAATGTAGAAGTACAAACATCAAGATCTCTTTTCCAGGCTATATACCCAGGCACAGGATTGCTGGACTGTGTGGTGTTCAGATTGCTAAGTCCTTCATATTGTTTTTATATTGTCTACATCATTTTACATCTCCAGTGCCCATACCCACATGGTACTTACTGGCTCTAAGTTCTCTTCTTCTTTGCCAACCTTTGTTATTTTAATAGTCATTATCCCCTTTAATACTCTAATATATTCCTAATTAATGTTTTATTCTAAGCATAGCTTTTATAATCAGAAAAAAACTGTAACAGAGGTACTTTAATGATTTAATAGAAGAATCAAAAAAAAAATTGTGGTTTCTTTGTGAGGGTTAAAGCATTAGGCATGTGTGCTGTTTCTGTGAAAGTTTACTACCTGCTGAGCCTTGGATCTCTCAGGCTGAGCACCATGGGCTTGTACGTTGCAGGGTAGAGTTGGGGAAAGTATTGTTAAATGATGCTGATGTCTTGTTTGTGAATTAGGAAGCAGGAGAGCTGCTTAATGAATTAAGTGGATTCTGTAGTTTCACGATGAAGCTAGCTGAACTCAGAAAATTTGGAACATAGTCCTTATTTAAATAAAAATGTAATTTAAATAAAACATCTTGGATTTTCATAAGCAGCGGGCTAACATTTGAAGAAAATAATCGACATGCTACCTGATTTCATAATGTAAAACCCTCCCTGCATGTTCAGACACCGTCAGCAGTTGCAACCTTCTCATGTCTCAGTAATAAATCTCCAAACGCCTCTTCCCCCAACCATGCGGTTATTTGTTGAGTTTTTTGAGAGAGAATTGCTTTGAGCATATTGCCTGGTTTAATCTTGTCTACAAATCAGATCATTTTTCCAGGGAAGGTGGGTCTCCGAAAGAACATGCAATTCAGCTGTGCACAGGCACGCTGAGAACAGACTAGCTTTATGGTTCCCCAAACTAACTTATGTGACGTCAACTACAGGACTTGTTTGTTTGGTTCTCTCAAAACAGGGTCTCACTATGTAGCTCTAGCTGTCCTGGAACTCACTATGTAGACCAGGCTGACCTTGAAATCACAGAAATTCACTTGTCTCCACTTCCCAGGTGCTGGGATTAAATGTACACACACACACACACACACACACACACACACACACACACACACACACACACACACACACACACACATCTTTAATGATGCCCTCAATGGAGAAAGCACTTCTATATTCTTCTATGCTCCCATTCTTGATTTGAAGTCTTCCACACTGTCTTTACTCAGTCTTAAATTTGGATACCCTGATTTTAAAGTAGCAGCTGTGGAGCATTCTCCTAATGTGGTTTATATGGAGCACTGGAGAGACTAACTTGCTATGCTTTGCATCATTGTATCAGCACAGAGAGAAGTCTGACCACTAACCCACTACAAGCCCAAAGCCATCTCACCAATACTTTCAGGATTTTCCCCAATACATGACTTGAATCTAGATCTTACACACACTAGAGGAGTCCTCCTCCAATGATCTGTATCTTTAACCTAATTCTAGGTATTTAAAGAGGAAATTATGGCTCATATAAATCTACAAGACTTTTCCTCTGTTCTCCGAAAGGAAGTGACTGTCCTTTAACTAGGAAACTGGGAGATGGACTTTGTGAGATTTTTGCTTTTTACTCCTTTAGTTGGCACTGGGGATTAATCCCAGGGACTTTCACATGATAGGTAAGTGTTTTCTCATGGAGTTTCATCTTCAGTCTCTTTTGACATCTTTTAATAACATTTTCAATGTACTTTGAATATCTGTCAGAGAGCCTCACCATCATTAGGTCCTGGTGAATGTACACATTGGTGAGGCTTAGGGGTACACACAAGGTCAGATATGTTTCCCATCATATTGAGATATCAAGACATTTGTAGTAAATTATCTTTACTGTTTGGAAGGACCGTTTTTTACAGCTGGATTGCTTGGGATCACGTTTTCAGAGGGAGGCACAGCAGAAATGCTTGCTCCTGTTATCCCCTTCTGCTGGGCACTTCCACTATCTGTTTTACTGTTGAGAAAACTCAGGCTTAGAGAAAAGTTGAGCGACTCGGTCAAGGTCACCAGGCTGACATGTGCCAGAGCCAGGGAACCTATGACGACAATGACCTGGAACTTGTGTTCTTAAGCAGGACATTTTTCTGTGTCAGATGTCATAGTTCCAGTGAGAAAATGTATGTAGGTCCAAGCAGCTTGGATGAAGAAGGGAGCAATGGCCTTGAGGGGAACTGTTCTGGGCTCTTCTGGGCTTCAGTAGGCATTGGCCCACAGATCTAGGGGTTCACGTTGGGAATGAGAGGTGGCTTTAAGCCATCAGATGACCAGCCAAGGCAGCCTCAGGGTAAGAAAGCTGAGGCCAGAGAAGCCTAGGAGAGGCTGTGATGCTTTATGACTTATTAATGAATTCCATTTTATGGCCCAACTCCCTTAAGTTGTCTCTTCCTGTGATTAATTCCCGTCCCCCAGTTCCCTTCAAGTAGACGGTTGTTGATAGGGAGGGTGCAGGGTAGAACGAGTAAAATGTACTAATGCATGTTCTCCGCGACCAGAGATAACCTCGCTTTAAACGTGATGAATGCATCTTTTACAAGAAAAGATGAAAAGATAGCATCAGGAAGGGGACTTGGGGTGTGTGCATCAGACGCCCAGGTAAAGGCGTATGGCCTAGCACTTCAGAATCTCTCTCTCTCTCTCTCTCTCTCTCTCTCTCTCTCTCTCTCTCCCCCCCCTCTCTCTCTCCCCTGGTCACTTTGAACAGCTTAACCAATCTGTCAGTGTTCTTACCAAAAAGTGACTCTGTGATGTAAACAATTAGAATTGTAAACTGCCTCGTTCTGGATTTAATCACTTCATCCCAACTAAACTCTTCCACACCTATTTCTTCCCTAGTTAACAATGACATCAAGAAAGCCAGATTCCCGTAAAACTGCACAGCTTTGGTCATTAAATTATACAGGATTAGAAGTGACTTTTTTTGGAGGACCAAAGAACTTTAGCTCTTCTTATGTATGCTTGTGCGTAGACTCACACAGACTTGGAAAGAGAACAGAGCTGTTTTTCTGGTGAGGATTAAACAGTTAGTAATTCAACTCAAGTTGCCTCCTTCCCAGACTTCCTCATCTGGGCCCAGGCCACTGCAATACACAGACTAAAACCACCAGTCATGGTGAGGGTTATTTATAGGGATGTGTTTGTTTAGTATGGAGAAAGCGTAGGCAAGCAGGGGGTATGAGTGCTGGCATCTTGGTCCAGGCTCACAAGAGATGCTCACCCCATGTATGTGCCAATTTGGAAATAGAAACAGAGCAGAAGAGCTGATGGCCCCAATCTAGCTTCTTCCAGCTTTTAAAAAAGAGCTTTGCTCTGCTGGCAAGAGAAGAGTGAAAAGAGCGGGGAAGAAGAAGAAGACAACCCCCTCTCTCCCAGAACTGATAACCAAATAAAATACTGTTATATTTTCTGTCTAATAAGCACAAGGAGTTCCATAACTCCCTTGATTAAGCATATTATCCTTCTTCAGGAAGTCAGTTTGATTTATGCAAAAAGTGATTTGGACATACTTTCTCCGGCCGTGGAGATTTCATAATTCCTGGTGTTCGTCTGGAAAATCTCCCCTCGTCGTGAGTCCAAACCAAATTAATGTCTTCCAGAACGACCCGAGGAATTAATGAGGTTCCTGCTGTCGGTTCTGCCCATCCAGGGTCAAGTAAATCATTTGCTGGCTCTCGGGCCCCTGTTGCTTCGCTGCCTCTCTGACTCCACATTCGATGATAAGGGCGTTGCACAAGCCTTTGAAATACAGCATCACCGACACTCTCCGTCCGTCTGCTGGGACATATTTTAAGTTCTGCTTCTTTGTCTGCTGTAAACTCAGCCTTTAATGGAGCCAGTAATTGCTGATAAATGGGGTATCAATGAAGCCAGTGCACCAGAAGTTTCCCTGTTCTTTTCTGCTGATGCCTGCTGTTTAGATCTCCTCTGACATTACCTCAAATTATTGAGTGGCTAGCTCTTCCATTCCCCAACTTGTGTTTTTGGATAAGGTCTTGACTTATTTCCCTTCTTATTTCTTCCCCTCTTCTCCATCTCTTATTCCCTCTCTCTTTTCCTCCTCCTCTTTCCCCCCTTCTTGATAAACTGAAGCTGGGTGCTAAGAGACTTCTTCTAGGGTATCTTTTGTTTTCATGGTTTTGTGTCCACAGAACTGCTGAAAGTCTTCTATGTTTTTGTTTGTTATGTGTATAGTTTATGTGTATATACATGTTCCTGTGTGTGTGTATACATGTGTGCTCACGTATGTAGAAGACAGAGGTCACCATTGGGTGTCTTATTAAATTACTTCCCACATTAGTTATTAGTAGTATTATGATGATGGTGATGAATGCATCACATTATTGTCAAGAGTAGCTGACCAACAAGCCCGAGGAATCTTCCTGTCCTTGCCTCTCCAGTGCTGGGTTTACAGGTGCCTGCTGATGTGCCCAGCTTTTTACACGGGTGCTGTGGACCCAGTCTAGATGGTGGTAAGCCTGTCCCCAACTAATCGATCCTTCAGCCTTGTGCTTTTCTGTTCTTCTCCAGCTACCACCCTGACGGGCTCCCTTGGCAACCTCAACCATGAAATGTTTTATGCATTATGGATGTGACTCACCTGTGGTCCTCGGATAACACAGGACTTCAGTGCTTGCGGCTCACCACCATCATTGTGTGCTGTTCTTTCTTCAGGAGTTTATCGTGAGAACAGAGGCACCAGTCCCTGCCTCTCTTCTTTAGTCTCACTTCTCTCCTCTTTGCCTTTGTGCTTTGTGTGAATATGTGGGAGAGTCATAGCTGCTGATAAGACGGGTAATATCTCACTTGCATGATATTATCTGTCCAGAGGACCTGGAAGCTGCTGAGCTTCCATCCACCTTCCAAACCAGAAAAACCCACAGAACACCCCAGCCAGCACTTTCTGTAAACAACCAGACCAAGGGACATAGAAATGTTCATAGCATATTCAGATGCCACCTGCCGTCTTTCCTATGACACTCTGTAGGTAAACCAGGTACTAGGAGGAAGCGTCTCCTGGATCTTCTCACTGTGATTGGGGTTCAGGTCCTGAGCCAGGAGGTCATTGGGAAGAAAGGAAAGGTTCTGTCTTTAAATGGGAAGAAGAAACCCATACACAATGAGTGACTGTTTTATATTTCAAGAGGTGAGGTCCCAGATGTATATCTTTGGGGCCTGTCAGGGGTCTGAGAAACGGTCTCCTGCTGTGTGATATTCACTCCTCCCACACAGAAGTGACGATGTTCCTCGCCATGAGGCTGCCATGAGGCAGGCAGTGCTGTTATACTTTGAAGGGGAAAACCCACATTTGTGAATGTGAGCAGAAGAGGCATTTTCTCCCAGAGTGAGGCTCCACTATGACTTCTGTGGTATCTCATCATGGTGTGGATAGACGAGTGAACAAATGGGCAGATGTGTTGGGAAGCATGTTTTGAATTGTGAGTGGAGTCTCTGAAGGGTTCCCGTGGTGGAAGAGGACCTTTGCCAGTGTGGCTCTCCATGGGAAGGTGATGATGTTCTGACTAGGTCGATGCTCTATGAGGAGAATAGACATCAATTGTGTTCCACACAGGGGTCAGAGGTAAAAGGTCAGCAAAGGCAGAGAGTCTGCAGAGGGCCTTGGTGCTACACGAAGCATTGTAGCCTCCACAGAGAAGACAAGGAGATAGTAAACACCCCATCAGTCAAAACATGACGTGAATGCAGGTGCTCTTTCACTTGCCTCTTCTCGCATCTTTCCAGTTTCTGTCATGGACTGAATTGGATATTTCCACATTCATGTGTTGAAGTTTTAAACTCCAGAGCAACTGTATTGGAGATTTAGGTTTTGGAGTATAACTAAGATAAAATTATTTTGTAAAATTGTATCCTTGTGGGATATGATTGGTAGCTTAAGAAAGCTCTGTCTGTCTGTTTGTCTGTCTATTTGACTGAGCATACTTACTAAGACAAGGACACATGAGGAGACAACAAGGTGTCTTTCTACATCCCAAGGAAACACCTTGGTATCCTGCCTGCTAACCCCTTGATTTTTTGGACTTTCCAATTCCAGAACTATAAGAAATGGATTTCTACTGTTTAGGCCACACAGACTAGATCAATTTTGTTATGGCCTCTACTGTCAGTTTTGACGTTCAACTTGATACAACCTGGAATCACCTGGGGAGACTTTTATTCCCAGTGAGAAATTATCTAGAACATGTTGGCTAATGGGAATGTCTGTGAAGGATTTTCATGATTGTTAACTGATGTAAGAAGAGCAATTACACTATGGGCAGAACCATTCCCTAGACAGGAGAAAGCTAGGAAGCAAGTAAGTAGGCACCACGGTTGTATACGTTTCTGCTCTTGATGGCAGATGTGATGTGGTTACCTGCTGAAGCTCCTGTCTTAACTTCGCTGTTATCATTGACCATATCTGAAACTGTCGGACAAATAAATACTTCCTTCCTTAAGCTACTTTGGTCAGGGTATTTTATCACAGCACCAGAAATGAAGCTAGAACATCGCCCAAGCTGGATATGACATAGACACAAAGTGTTAGTAGTACATTCTTTGTTTCAGTCATAACAAGAAAAGTGGTGGGGTGAGGGATTGGGGGGGAGTGTCCTACTTTAGGATTAGGCAGAGAGAGACAAGTGCCCCCACTAAGTGTTCAGATGGCTCCAACTTGGAAGCCTGGGTAAGTGATTGAATCTTCAAGGATGGATGGAAAGGAGACTGGCCCTCTTGGAGAGGGC
This sequence comes from Mus musculus, assembly GCF_000001635.26. Classification (NCBI taxonomy): domain Eukaryota; kingdom Metazoa; phylum Chordata; class Mammalia; order Rodentia; family Muridae; genus Mus; species Mus musculus. The sequence continues at coordinate 184,619,066 of NC_000067.6, read as the reverse complement.
ACTCTCCCACCTGTTGAGCTGCTTACATGCTGTACTGTATGCTCCAGGTTCCTAGATTTTGAGCTGTTACTTATGCTGGGGTTGTCTTTCATCATGCAGCTATCTTTGAATCATTTCTCCTCCTGCAAATAATCCTTAACCCATATTTCTGTAAGTAACCTCAACAAAATGTGTTATTAGTACACCAAGTTGGACTTGGGGGGTATCTATACTGTGGTTTGTCATGGACTCTCTGTCTGGGGTGAGTAGATGTGTGGCGTCTCCTATGGAAAGTCCTGCCACACAGCAGTCAGTGTTAGCAGATGGTTCCTAGGAGTTAACACAGGACGAGTGTGGTTACAGTCAGATGGATGGCAAACAAGGTCCTGATTATTGAGCATGGGACCCGGTGCAGAGACTGGTTGGGTCTGGTTCTGGGTGGGGATGACCAAATCACAATGCCATGGGATTTTGTTTTCTTTGCACCTGATCACAATTCTAGTTCTCGGTGAAATGGCAAATACAGAGGAATCTTACAAGCTATAGACAGAATGTTGAGCAGTGATTTGTTGTGACATTGCTTATGTGTGTTCATTGTCCCAGATCACTGTGTAATCTGTATATGCAACAAATCCACTTGATCAAGGATTTGGAAGTTAGGAGCTAGATATTACTGTGAGAGAAAGAATTGGTAACCTAGAGGCTCAAGCTATTAAACGCATAATGATTCACTGATGGGTGTTTGAAGTACCCCTCCCCTCCCCCATGCTCTCTCAGCAACTTCCTCTCTTTGTCTCAAGAATGACATCATTTCCTCACTGGCTGTCCGTTCTACATGATTCTCATGTGATTGGGCAACAACAACAAAAAAATGTCTACCTCATCATAGCGTCCAGTAATACTCAGTCTCTTCCAGGAAAGTTTCAAAATGAGACAACTGGATGGAACAAAAGGCAGAACCAGTTACCACATTTTTATGGTTCTAAATGTGAATGTGAATGTCACTGTGCCATGTCCTGTTGCCCATTTCCCTCAGCTTTCCTAATCATGGCGGAGTTCTTACTCCATTGATTGAATCATTTCGAGGGACAAATGGCTCATTAGGAAACAGGATTGGGTCACTGAGATGAGGCCAGGGTGCTGGTCGGCTGGGAAGAAGGTTTGAGAGTCTCAAGCCCTGCAGGCAGATCAAGTGATAAACGAACGGGTACCAGCCAACAAAGAGACATGGCAACTAGCAGGTCAGTGGAGCAAGGCTGTGGGAGTTAATCAAGAGTGGCAAAGGCAGCTCGTGTCTATTGAGGCTACTATACCTTTTTTTTTTTCCAGTCCTGGTCCTTTATTTCATTTTTGTACATTAGGCCATGAATTCGTATGGAATGGGCTCCAACAGCTCAGGCTCTTTATCGTTAGTCCTCACAAAGTGTGCTTCTCTGGGTGGCGCAGGCTGGCGCTTCAGCTGCACCCAGGTGCCCTTCTCTTTGGCTTCCTTTTTCTTCTGATCGTTCTCCTTCACCCGCTTCAGGAAGCTGTCTCTGCTCTTTGAGTGCTTGATGTGCTCAGTCCACACACTGGTCCTCTTGGCCAGAATCTTGCCCTTAACTTGCTTGTTTACCATGATACCTACGGGATGCTGGGTGACATTGTAGACTCTTCCGGTTTTGCCGTGGTAGCACTTATGGGGCATTCCTTTTTGAACAGTACCCATTCCCTTGATGTTCACAATATCACCCTTCTTGTAGATTCCCATGTATGTGGCCAAAGGAACAATGCCATGTTTCCTAAAAGGCCTAGAGAACATATACCAGGTGCCTCTCCTCTTTCCCTTTGTGTTCATCATTTTGGGGAGTTACTGGAAGATGGCTGCCCGAGGCTACTATACCTTATGCTCTGTTTTGTTTTTCCCTTTATACATCTCCTACTCTGACGTGAAGCTGAAGTTAATAAACCGAGCATATACGTCTAATACTCACACCGACCACTTAGACTCAAGGTTGCTAATATGATTTCACAGATGCAGAACTGAAGGTTTTGAGAGGCAGAACCTTCCATCCCATGGTTAGTGGAATGCGTAAAGAAAGGGCAGGGTCCAAGTCTGCACACTATTCACCCACCATCTCCTCCCACATCAGTGTACAGGCTCTGGTCGGTTAAGAGCATTTACTGATCTTGCAGAAGACCCAGGTTCAACTCTCAGCACCCACATGGTGGTTTGCAACTGACTCTGCCTCCAGTTTTGGAGGATAGAACACCCTCTTCTGGTCACCAAGGGCACAACATGCAGATGATTATACACATATAACCTCACAAACACTCATACACATACAATAACAACTAAACAAAAGCCCAAACTCAACGTACCTAGATAGCCTGGGCAGAGAGAAGAAATAAGTAAGGTGCAAACCAGTTTCCCTGACAGTGTCCCTGCTTCTCTGGAGCCCTGCCAAATGAGGGTCAGGCTTTGATACTGTTGAAGCTTACAGCTCTATGTAGTTAGTATTTCAAGCAAAGATGATCTGGGTGGTTGGATACCTTATACCCAAACAGTAAGGAATGTATGCTGTGATAAGGAAGGGCTAGGAACTAGTGCAGTTTTTAGGTATGTAAGGGTAATGATTTGGGGAAATAGAGGAAAAAGGAAAGAAAGAAGAGAGTAGGTCAGGACATGCAAGGCTAATGAGCAGGGGGAGGGTAGCAAGGATCAATTTAAGAAGCCAGCAACCCGAGGTAGGACAAAACATCCTTATACTTTCCCTCCAAAGAAAACCCTAGGGCTGTGGAAGTTCAAGAGTCTTGCTTGGAATGGGTTATCGACAGAATTCTGCCTGGAAAGGAGTGGTGGTGTTCAGGGTGGGCATTTAACCAAAAAAAAAAAAAAAAAAAAAAAAGGAAGTGACCCTTTCACTGCTGATGGGAAGTTCTTGGTAGTTGTTTCTATTTGTGTCTCCATTACCTAAATGGTGTTTCAATGACGACTTCCACTGTTTTAAAGAGCAGCCAATGTCTCAGGTCACAGCTTGCTTGAAGACTTCTGTGTCTTAAAGTACTTCCAGGGGTCTTGAGTCTTGGTGGCCTCTCTTTCATAATACAATTCCCCTTCCCTATGTCCCTTCACATGTGACATGAAAAAGAGAAAGAAAATACTGAAGGTAGAGGGGACAAGCTGGGAGAGGGAGTAGGGAGATGATGGAGAGGAACTTAAGGGTTTCAACACAAAGGCTATTTGAAAACATTTCAAGGAAACATGTTACTTTGTATGATAATTAAAAAAGAAATAATTAAAAAATACAATTTGAAATTACATAAGTCATCTATAAGTGACGTTTATATAACAAGGGTATAATCACTGTATTTTAAAAAATACTTACTTGCATTTTTATTTTTGTCTATGTTAGGTGTTCCACGTATATGCAGGTGCCTGAGGCGGTCAGAGCAATTCTCTGGAGCTGGAGTTACAGGCAGTTGTGAGCCACTTGGTGTGGGCTCTGGAAACTGAAACCGGGGTCCTCTGGAAGAGCATCGTGAGCTCTTAGCCTCTGAGTCATCTCTCCAGCCCCACAAGCATCGAACATTAATTTAACCAAGCATGGTTCATCAAAAATGTAGAGACAGGGGAAGTGAGTATTTGCTAGGGATGAATTATAATATAACTAAGTTTTTGTCTTCCATTGTAGGGAATGAATTTTAAGGTGAGATATGAAAACGGAGCCTGAAACAGGCCAAGGACCACTGGCCTCCCGGCTTTAGTAGGTAGCTGTTGTGGAGGAACAAGAGTCTGTGCTCGCTGAACGGTTCTGCTGAGGTCAGCTGAGCCAGGCTCCGCCGTTCTTGGCTAGGCTCACTTCTGCCTGGACTCCCTCGTAGCTGGTTCGGGATGGCTTGCCTTAGCTCCATGTGGCCTGTATCCGGCAGAGTGGCGTCTGTGATGGTTCTGGGATAGCAGCAAGCTAAGAGAAAGCAGAGCAATTCAGAAGGCTTCCTGGAGCCAAACCTGGGCCCTATTGCTGTCAGTTCTGCTGCATTTTATGAAAGCCATCTACCAGAGGAACTTCTAGTTCAAAGAACGAGGAAATGGTCTTCCTCTTTCTCCCCGTCGCACATTGCACTGGGATGGATGTAGGCATGGGAAACAGTGGGGAACCGCGGCCAGTCGTTTCCTTAAGCATCTGCTCACGAAGCTCCGCCCTTCCTTGTCACGTGATCTCTTTAGCTGAAACACAGTGCTTTTTCCGCTCTGGGTCCATGACATCCTACATGGTCTTCTATAAGACTGAATTTTTTTTTTTTTTTTTTTTTTTTTTTTTTTTTTTGTGAGACTGAAGACTGCCTGGACTTTTGACATCACTTAAAACAGGCAGACAATTTACAGTGGTTCACGATACAGTTTAATGACAGGATTCTGTGTTAGGCTCCATTTTGAGACAATGATTCATGAAGTTGGCCAGGCTGGTCTCGAATTCATGAAATCCTTGCCTCGCCCTGGGGAATTGTTACAATTACAGGTGCACTCCACCGGTTCTGCATGTGACTTCCTATTTTCTTCCTCCCTTCTCTGTTTATGAGTTAGACTTCATCCGTGGGGAGATTTATTTACCTCTCTATTCATTTATTTACTTCATACATTTAATACCAATTTGGACTTATAGATATTTATTTCATTCTTGAGATCACAACCCAACACTATTGGTATTTTTTTATGGTTCATATTAAGTTCATTGAGAGATTTTTTTTTTCAGTACTAGAGTTTGTATATGCTAGGAAAGTATTATCCTAAGTTCTTCCTAGTCTTCTGGAAGCCCTTTGGGATGGACAGAAGAATACTTTTGATATGTAACTACCTTTTAATTGATTAATTTTTTTTAGCACACTTTTAATTTTTGAAACTTTAAGTTACTCCAGATCTGTCTTGCGGTTTCTCTGCTGTGTCCTTAGAATCAGGCACTTTTCCAAGAATACCTGATTTCTTTCATGGGAGAGTAACATTTGGAAATCTAGATATGGACAGGATGCCAGAGTGGCAGCAATTCTAGCACCTTTGAGCAGGCAGAGTTAGGGGTTGTATGTATCGCTTATTTTTCTTCTGCTGTGATAAAAGACCCCAAGAGCAGCAATTTAAGGAAGGAAGTGTTTTTTGTTTTTTGTTTTTTGTTTTTTGGTTTTTTTTTTTTTTGGCTCACAGTTCCAGGAACAGTCCTTTGTGGTAATCATGACAATAGGAACTTGAAACAGCTGGTCACATTGTGTCCACACGCAGGAAGCTCGGGGAGGCAAATGGCTGTTCTCAGCTGGTCACATTGTGTCCGAACTCCAAGCACAGGGAGCCTTTTCCTTTTTAGGCAGTCAGGACAAAGCCCTAGAGTGGTGCCACCTATCTCCAGGATAGATTTTCCCACATCAGTTCACCTAAACAGCATAATCTCTCACAGATTTGCCAGAGGCCAACCTAGTCTAGATAATTCCTCTTAGGCGTGTCCAGAGGCTCCTCTCCTAGTTAATTCTAGGTCCTAACAAGGTGAGAATCAATGTTAATAAAGTGTCACAGTGTGTGTGTGTGTGTGTGTGTGTGTGTGTGTGTGTGTAATTTAGCCTGTGTCAGTATGCACACAAATCTGTATTATTTCTATCCTAATCTACAACAGTGATGTAAGCACTGGTTCACGCTGCCATCTCAGATTCTACTTTAGTAGCTGATGTGGTCTCAGCCTTCTCTTGATTAGCTCTAGCTTCTCTCATTAACAGTAAGAAACCCGATCTCATTATCTAGGTAAGATTTTCTCTAATTATTTTTTAGCTTTACTGTACATGTTCAGAATACCTGCACCCTTGTAAGAGACAACTAGAATACTCCAACTAGTCGGCTTGCCCACAAAGATCCCCTGTAACTGTCTCCTAACTGCTGGGATTCCAGGCTGGCCACCATGACCACTTGGATTTTCTAGGGTTGCTGGGGATTTGAATGAACTCTGGTCCTTAAGCTTGCAATACAAATACTTTATGCACTGAGTCATCTCCTCAGCACCAATGCCCAGGCTTTTATATTAGTATAAATTTCCAGTTCACTTGAGTAAACACGTGGTATTTTGAATATGCTCGTCCCAGGGAATGGCACTGTTAGTAGGTGTGGCCTTGTTGGAAGAACGGGCTTGGAGACCTTCCTCTTAGCTGCCTGGAAGACAGTCTTCTCCTGTCTGCCATTGGATCAAGATGTAGAATTCTCAACTCCTTCTCCAGTGCCACGCCTGCCTGGACTTTGCCATGCTCCTGCCTTGATGGACTGAACCTCTGAATCTGTAAGCCAGTGTCATTTAAATGCTGTCCTTTTTAAGAGTTGCCTTGGTCATGGTGTTCATAGCAACGGAGACCGTAACAAGACAACACCTAGGGTTGATGGGATGCATGGTCAAGTGTGTGTCTGGTTGTATAAGAAACTACAAAAGGCCAAAGTCATTCTACTGAGTCACCTGGTCAGCAAAGGACAGCAGTGGCCCCTGTTTCTCATGCTCTGGAGTGTTCTGAGTGCCTGCTAGGCTGTACAGTGAGATCTTGTTTGACTTGAATTTGCATTTCTCTAATCACAACTAGGCTGGCTATTTCCAGGAATTCACCCCCTTTTAAAAAAGAAAAGATATGTCTACATTGTTAGTCTTTGATTATATACACGATCTGTACATCTTTTCTCCAGTCTCTGGTTTTCTTTTTCCTTATCTTTGCTTTAAAGCTTTATGTGTGTGTGTGTGTGTGTGTGTGTGTGTGTGTGTGTGTGTGTGTGTGCCTGCACATGTGCACAGGTTCTTGTGCTCAAATGTGTGTAGGTACAGGTACGCATATGCACAGAGTGTGTATGGAGGTCAAGGGACAACTCTGGGTGCAGTCCTCAAGAGCCTTACACCTTTGGTTTGAAACATCCCTTTTGCTTGGCCTGGAACTTGGTTTGCCATGTAGGCCAGAGCAGCTTGCTTATAAATTTCTGGGGAGTCACTTGGTCTCTTGTTTCATTTGTAGCCATGTAGGAGCACGCTCACCCCATGTCTCCCTCGCCCTCTGTGGTACATGTATGTGTGCATTTGCTGGGTACTGTGGAGGCTGGAGGTTGATGTTTGGGAGTCTTTAATCACATTTCTACCTTAGACCCTGTGACAGGCTCTCACTGAACTTGCAGCTTGTCTTTCTGTTAGTCTAAGCTGGATAACTAACAAGCTCTGAGGACCCACCTGTCTCTGCTGTGCTCCTCAGTGCTGGGCTACAGTCACATGCTGCTATGCCCAGATTTTTGTTTTGGGTGCTGCAGATCCCACTTCAGTTTCTCAGGCCTGCATAGTAGGTGCTTTGTTGTTCCAGTCCCCTTTTCCACTCTGCAGCCAGATTTTTATGTGGTCTCTGAGACCCAAACTCAAGCTTTTAGACTTGCAAGCTAAGTGCTTCACTGTCTGAGCCATCTCCTCAGATTGACCTTTTAATTTCTTAACAGTGCCTTTATCAAACAAAAATATCTAATTTTTGCCAAAGTCGAATACGTACTTCCTCCCCATAGGAATTGGGCTGCTAATGTGCTATGTTGGGGTGTAATGTGCCACAAACACCTTAGTCAGGGTTGTCTAGAGTCACAGAACTTTGGACTGTCTCTATATAGTAAGGGAATTTATTGTAATGGCTTACAGTCTGTAGTCCAACTATCCCAACAATGGGCAGCTGTGAATGGGAAGTCCAAGGATCTAGCAGTTTCTCAGTCCCACGAGGCTATTTGCTTCAGCTGGTCTTCTGTAGAAATAGGTTCCAATACATGTGCTGGCTAGTAAGTGCAAACAGTTGAAGAAGAGAGAGTGAATCTTCCTTCTTCCAATGTCCTTATGTAGGTCTCCAGCAGGAGATGTGGCCCAGATCAAAGGTGTGTACCATCACACCTGGATCTGGGACTTGCTTTGTCCCAGGCTGACCTTGAACTCAGAGATCTCCTTGCCTCAGTCTCCTGGGATTACAGGCATGTACTACCTTGCCTGGGCCTAAGCTTTTCATGGCCACTATGCCTCAAGATCTACATGTCAAGATCCAGGTCAGAAAGTTGTGTCTTCCAGCCTCAAGATCTGGATCACAGGTGAGCCCTCCAATTGTGGATTATAGTTCATTCCAGGTAGAGTCAGGTTGACAACCAGGAAGAGCCACTACACGCCTTTTAAAGGAAGTGCATGTTTCCATGGTGGCTTCTCATGGCGCCTCACACAGACTCCAGATGCTTGCTTTCCCCATCATTTTCCTGTCACAAGTTTCCAGTCAGTCCAGCTGTGTCTTCAAGGGTCACAGTGTGCGTGGGTCTTCAGATAGAGGTATGATAGGATCACATGAGCGTGGGATCCTCCTTGGCTGACACTGAGCGTGGGGCAGCCAGTCCCCCTCTGTAGGTCTTACCAAGCTCGTTTGTAAATCTCATCCCTCCCCGCATCGATATGAAGACCAAACCAGACCAGAGATGCTCACATAATATGACTCACATTCCTGTTTTTCTGTTAATTTCAGCGCTCAGTTGCTTGGATGATATCTGAGGGAGCAGAGACTGTGGAGGAAGTAGAGAAGGAAACACTTCCGGAGCATGTGGGAACTAAGAACACCCCAAATGGAGAAGCGCCTGTGTTCATGGCACCCTGTTATTTGGGGACCTGGTGGCTTCTGCCTCTCTCCTGGGATAGAGAGAGTCCTCTTCAGTCATAAAGTCACATGATGAACTGTAGACTGGGATCAGATGGTAACCCTTCCACTACCACATCTGCTCACATGAAAGCAAAGTGCTGGTACCCTTAAGTGCACCGCATGTCTTGGGTTGGTCAAGAATTATAAAAAAAAAAATAAATAAATAAAAATAAAATAAAATCATGGAATGTTATTTCTGGAAGGGACTTGTGACAATATTTTTTTAATTCTTCATTTAGAACATGGGATAGTCACATGACCTCCCTAAGGAGTACATGTGTTCCCTACAAAATAACTGGAGACATTTACCACTTGATCTCCTATCCCCCTACCCTCACTCTCTTGTACTTCTGTGTGCCCAGCTTTGGCTCCACAAGGGTCTTCTTCTGGGAGGCCATTCTTTCATTTTTGCCTGCATCTTTTTGAACTTGTTCCTCAGATAGAACTCGTAATCCCTCCTTGGTAGTTCAGCAGCTATATTAAAGGAAAACGTTAATGAAAGTCTTCTCTCTCAGCATACCATTGGCTGGCAGACCCTGACAAACACCCCATCCCAGGGTCTGAGCCCACAGTTTGCAAGAACATTTGCTGCTTTGAATTTGGCTTTATTCATTTGTTTTTAAAGCCAAGAAAGCCTGAGTGACATGCATTACCTCTTTTTGAAAACTTCTTGTTTCCTAAAAAATGACTGATCTATGTCCAAGGCACTCGGGGCTTGACATTCTGTGCTAAGTTACTTCTGAAAAATTCTGTTAGTACAAAGAACTCATGATTCCTCTCAAATTAGACTGTGTGAGAACCTGCTTGAATAAGCTGAGCAACAACAATTGTTTCGGAGTTGTTGAGAGTATCTTAACAATTCTGCTTCCAATAGGGCAAGCTATCTGACAAAACAAAAGAAGACTCCTATACACATTGTCTGGAGTTTCCCTAGGTAAAGTGGATACAACTTTATTTGCAGAATATCAGATTCCTGGAAACAATGTAGACAGTATGATATGTAAGCCACAGCTCTATTTTGGTCAGTGTTCCTAGAACCAGACAGACACATTTGCTCATTCATTACATTCAGAAATCCAAAATTTATAGAGCTCTTCCTTTGCAAAACCCCCCAAACTAGGTTTATTTCCATGGACTTGACCTTTGCCCCTGCAAACCCAACGCCCATTTGTTCCTACGCTCGGCCATTTTGGCAGTCTCCTTAACAGCCTGAGGAAAGAGGCGGGAGTCTACATATGGAGACCTCATCCCCAGCTGCCTAATGGATTCAAAAGGCATCCTGAATATTCATCATTTCTCCTTTTATGAGCACCTTGGCAATTCTCTCCAAAGGCAAAGGCTGCAGTAAATTCAGAAGTGCCATTTAGTGAATACCAATTTATCCTCAATTCAGGCTAGGTTTTTCCTGTCCCTCAGCATAGTATCAAAGCTCCTGAGAGCCCCGTGAATGCAGGGTATTGTCTCAGCTTGGAGGAGGCGTGACTGCTTGTGAAAATCCCTAGCCTACACACCTAAACTCTGTGCTTTGGCCCCGTGCAGGCCACAGTTCCTTTCCTAGAAGTTGGAAACTACCTTTGGGGGAAATGTGAAGTCAAATGGAAGCATTTGGCTTGGGGGCCCAGCTTTTAATTAACAGTTGTAAATTAGAAAACAGTAACTTTTAGCTTTGTGAGTATGTGTGCCCTTCAGTATACTAGATACAACATTCCCAGATGTATATCTTCCAGGAGACTGTCTGGACAGTTTCTCAATGGAGACAGATACAGAGAGAAACAGTTTTTCAATGGAGACAGATACAGAGAGAAACTTGGCATTATTTTTATTTACTTGAACATTGTGGACTTATCAGGCCTGTGTGTGTGTGTGTGTGTGTGTGTGTGTGTGTGTGTGTGTACACTTTGGGAACGTTCTGTCTATCCCAGGCTCTTGACTGGTAATTGAGTCTTTTCTCTCACTGCATTTCAGTATCAGCTAATGAATGCATAGCATTCACAGAGTTCCTATATTTTTCTCTCCCTTTCTTCGGTGGCACCCAAAATCTCTGTCCTTCTGCCTTTGCACCTTCTCACACTTGAATAGAAACACATGCATTTGTTATTGATCTGCTCTGCCGGGTAGGGTAGTAAATTGGATCTCCAATTGTAGTTCCTAACTTGCTATAAGTAGACTACATCTTGGAAAAAGTCAAACAATGGTCAAGCCAGGAGGTTTGGGCCAATCCAGGCTGGCTGTTGGCCTGAAACCATTTCCCCAGTGACAGACTTTGCCTCCATGCAGGTTGTTAAACTTCCATTTGAGGCTGGGAGGCTATGGCCTTTCTTTTTCCTTCTTTATGCACCCCAACTCTCTTAGTGAATTTAAATAGCTCTTGAGACGATCACAGAGTTCGTGAACCATGGCTCACAGGCCACATCTGGCCCATGGACATGCTTTCTTTGGCTTCCACAGTGTTTTGAAATGTTTTTAATTAGTTACCAACATTTACAAATTGGGAAACTTCACATTAAAGTATCCAGATTTGGGGAGCCTCATGAAAATCTAAAGACCTAGAAACCTTAGACCTATTTTTCTAACAGTTGCCCAGGGATGAAAAGAGAGGTATATTGGAGTTTTGTCACACTCCCTACTTGTCCACCATTCCAGCACCGCTAGTGTTCTCTACCTGGCCAGTTCACTCACTCACTGACTTGCCTGGCCTCTGTGGGCATTTGGGTTTGTGAGATCTGGTCTAATAAAATACTGGAAGTCTGTGGAGGAAGATCATACTTCCTGGTTTGTTTTTGACCTGTGTGTGTGTGTGGTCAATTTTTATATTTGACCTTGGATATTAGGATCCCATAATATAAACAGATTGTAGAAATCAGGACTAGAGTCTCAGCACTACTGAGGGAATGTAAGTGAGAAACTGGATCTCAGAACAGTGGCAGCGTGGTCATACGTGGAGCTTGGTGTGAATGAATTCTGCACCCTACAGTCTGTCATTAGGAGTAAGCTGAGAGCCGTGAGTGGCCAATCATCTTAGCAGGTAGGATTAGGACATTAAACTGCTTTCTAAACCCAGGGAACTTTCCAAAAGTAAAGGGCTTTCACTTCATTCCTTGTTTTGATTAAGGAGCAAGAGGTGACAAAACAGATCTCACCCTCCTGTGTAGACTCTCATCTACATACCTCAAGAGATGAGCCAGCCAGTCCAGCCATATGACATGACTGAGAATGGCATATAAGACGAGGAAGTAGGTGGTATTTTTGAGCAGCCCTCTTCAAAAGTTTAACTCAGTCTTAGGTTACTCCTTTGTCTCAATAACAAAGTGTTTGGATCCTCTTAATATGTTCCCGCAGGGAAATGCAAAGCCAATGGCTGCCGCTGGTGAAGTTCTGCATCTGCAATGAAGGAATTAGACCCCAGTTATGATCTGGACTCCTTGTGAGCTATTGGAGGGTTGGGAGGAAGATCTTCAGCTCCCTAGGTGACAGTTGACACAATGTTAGAGAAATCCTGAGAGCCTAGCAGTTTTCCCCCACGTGTGACAAAGGAATTACACGTGTGACAAAGTCATGCTTTGAGCACAGGCTTGTTCTTACTCTTTGTGTGTGAGAGCACTCTGATCACCATGCCACATTCTGTCTAGAGCACTCAGACTTTGGCCTCTCTCATTCCCATTTTTGGAAGTGGTTCTTGGCTTCTGCTTCTCCTTCTCTTTCGGCGTCATGGTCTGCTCCCTCTCGGCTTTTGATTTTAAGTGCCCTCCTTGTAATCCTCTCAGGCTGAGGGAGAGCAGAGAAATCGGAAGTATTTTACGTTCCAGGCTGTAGGCCTTATGAGGTGATGACAGGGTTCTGTAGGGATATCCGCTCTGTTTTTCCTATTGAAATCAGTCACATATCTGGAGCAGAGAGCTTAGTGGGGGCAGAGAGCAAATGAAACTGCAGAGGAGATAAAGCAGGGGATGCGATGATGGTGGGTATCATCACAGCAAGGCGGTGGGAGCCAAAGAGCAGATGGAACAGGAGGAGAGAAGGCTCCTGTCCATCCCCACACAAAGGGGAAAACTGAAGGTACCATGGAATTAAAATAGAATTCTAATACATATGATTGATTTGAATAACTTCAATGCCATGCCAACATGGTGCCTTGTTGAATAGGAGCGAGGAATGACTAATTGGGGGATCAGTCACTGGACTATGGTCTAGGTTTATATTATAGTGTATCTTTTTATGAACATCCTTCTTTTAAACTATCTGTTTCCTCTTTGAGGAGAAGCTTCTAGTTCATGCAATAAATCTTGTTGATGGATTTGGTTCCTTTATTTTTCTGTTTTTGTGGTTATTTTGTTTATGCACTCAGGGTTGGAAGGACCACACGGGAGTCTTCCTGAATCTTCCATCACGTTGTTGTCGGGAGCTTTATCATGTCCTCGGTTCATACACTGTCACATGTCTAAATCTGTGGTCCTGACCACTGCCCTCCCACAATCAATACATGCACTGTAGCTTGTCTGGAAGCTGCACACCCTTGAACTCACTACGCACTCATCATTTCTGGCTCTGACTACAAATAAAGCTGTTTCGAAATCTCCGTGGACAGGCCTTAAACTCTCTGTGGGGGATGGTATAATACTTAACACATCTCAATAAATATTTGTGTCAGAGTAATCATTCATAGGAGAGTAAATCTGCTTTCTCTTAGGAAGTAAACTGGGCTATGGAAACACAGCAGAGAATCTTTTGATCTTCAGAAGTTAATGCTTCTAGTCACAAGATCAGACCCCGAGTCTTTGTTAGAGATTGGTAATAATTAAGCCTTACATGTCAAGAATTATCATGAAGACCCAGGAGCTGTTTCTGGACATGTGTAGATAGATGGATTAAACACCACCCCTAACCTCAGACAGGTCTAGAAAGGCTGAAGTGGCTTATATGCAGTGTCCATAGTCATCACTAGGAATCACCTCACAGGATCTCAGGGTCAAGAGCCTCTTTGTTGACTTTACAGTCTTGGGGGTGAGGAAGAATCTGTGAGTTTGTACTTCAAGCCTTTTCTCCTTGGAGACTCTTAGGAGCAATGCTACCTAATCGCTCTTGAGTGTTTTGCAAAAGGTGTGGTTCAAGTTAATGCACATTTCTCAGAAAACACGTTCCAGATCAGTGTTTTGGGATGCACTGGGTGGGACTTAGGACCTAGATTTCCTTTTTACATCATATATTTATGTATTTGTTTGTATGTGACTTGGGGGAACCAGTTTTCTTTGCCTACTGTGTTGGTTCTGGAGGCCAAATTTAGGTGGTCAGGCTCAGCAGCAGGCACCTTTAATCACTGAGCCATCTTGCCTGCCTTACCCTAGAGTTCTTAAGGATGAGACCCGTTTTGTGCTAATGAACAGTGTGGCCTTTTTAGATGGGGTAAGAACATACAACATTTCCCATATGCTTTTGCCGTAAAATGCCATACAATGAAGAGGCTTCTTGAAGTAGTTGGAATGGGCTGGGGTGGTATCTTCCAAAATCCATACTGGAGAGGATCACAATGGGCCCCTGCTCTCATAGTACAGACCAGGAAACTTGCAGTGGCAAGGACTTAAGAATTTGTGTTGTATATACATGTGTATATGCCAGTTGTATATGCCAGTTGTATATACATATGTATATGCATACAGAGCCCAGAGGAGGACATCGGGTGTCTGCTCTGTCATTGTCTACTCTAATCTCTTCAGATAGTTGCTCTCACTGAACATGGCAGCTAGCCACGGCAACCCTCCTGTCTCCATCCCCTAACAGTGCTGAGATTACAGAAGAGCACAGTCATGCCCAGATTTATCTTCAAAGGCATGGCTGTTGGTGATTTGGACTCAGGCTCTAATGCCTTTGCATCAAAGCACCTTTATCCACTAAGCTGACTTCCCAAGCCTTGCTCTTGTCTTTCCCCATCTTGAGGACATAGACTGACTGTTCCTTTTTCTGCTTTCCATGGAGTGTAGGTTTCCTTGGAATAGTAAGATTTGCCCTACCACCCAGCTCCCTGTGTTCTGATTGGGACTTTCTTTCTAATGATGATAAGTTGTGCTTAATGCTAACTTCAGACAATGCCAGTCTTGGAAGAGACTTTGGCATCTTCCAGCCTTGGGGACTCTCATGCTCAGGCCCTTCCTAACAGTTCACGCAACTCCACTGGTCATGCTTCACTGATTTAACTCCACGTTATGTATTCAGTTTGTGCTTTGGGGCAAGCTGTATTAGTCTCTATTATGAATTCTATTCTTTACTAATATTTCAGTTTGCTACAAGTAGGGGCTTCATCTTTACTTACTTTTGACTTCCACCTTAATCCCAGTGGGTCGGCTATAGTGTATGAATTCTTCTGTATTTCGTACCAGGCTATTAACTTATAGTCATTATAATAAGACCTACCTGTGACTGGGTAATAAGAATAAAACCAGGGCTAAGAGATGGCTCAGCGGGTAAGAGCATTGACTGCTCTTCTGAAGGTCCAGAGTTCAAATCCCAGCAACCACAATGATGGCTCACAACCATCCATAATGAGATATGATGCCCTCTTCTGGTGTGTCTAAAGACAAATACAGTGTACTAACATATAATAATAAGTAAATCTTTTTTTTTTTAAAAAAGAACAAAACCAGAAAGTTGGTGTTTAAATTTTTCTTTGACTAATAAAGCATGTTTTAGATCACTTATTTTGCCCAGTGGTTGAGTAATTAAAATGTTATTAAGAAGCTGACTGAGACACCAAACAACTGAATAGTCAATATGCTTTGGCAATTTCATTTTATTTTAGTTATAAAATTAGCTCAATAAAAAATTGACAATGTGTCATAAAAGGGAAATAAATTTCTTGAATGTTTTTTTTTAATTTATATTTACCAGGTTCCCATTTCTCCTCTATAGTTACAAAGATTCCGTCTTCTTCCATTCCAGATGTTAATAAGGCCAGGATCCAAAGGCTAGCCTACACACAGGGTTAGGGAGACGGCTCAGAGAGCTAAGTATTTGCTGCACAAGCATGAAGACCTGGACTTTGCTCTCCAGCACCCATGTCAAAATCCAGGCATCGTGGCACACATCTGTAACCCCAGAGATTGGGGGTCAGAGACAGGTGAATCCTAGGGCCGAACTATAAATCTGCTTTGCCTCAACAGACGCACCTAGGGTCAGTGAGAGATCCTGTTTCAAAAAATGCTGTGGAGGCTGGGAGAGGGAAACACCTGACGTCAACCTCTGTCTTCTACATGTTCATATAACAGGCAAGCACAACTAACCATACATGTGCACGTGTGTGCATACACATGAGTGTGCACACACACACGTGCATGCGCATGCACACACACACACACACATCAGTATAACCCCACAAAGGCTATTATATAAATGAACTACAGATTATTACAATCAAGCCAGTAACTTAAAAAACAAAACTTAAGTTGGCCTTCAGGCTGGGGTGGAATTTCTCCTTCATGTATTTGCTGGAGACAATTTTTTTTTTTTGGATGAAAGGAAACAATCCTTTCTTTATCAGGTGTTGCCTTTACACCTCCAAGCAAGACTTAACATGAGTGCTTCAGTCCATACTGATGGAGAAAGAAATTAAAGATGGAAAAGGATTTCGACCTAGCCTGGCTTTCCATGTAATCCTCTACTTCCCTTTGGAGGAAGGCTCTGCTCATTGGCCAGTCTCAACCAGAGACATATTTAATTGCTAATTCTTTGTCTTTGCATTTTTCCATGTTATATTTACGATTGTGAAAGCTTGTTTAAAACATTATAGTTAGGAAAAAAAGAGTGCAGTCAAATGTATGGAAGCTCTCAGGGAACTAATAGCCTATCAAAAAACAGTGAAGATTTATTCAATGTCTCCCTTCCAGGGGGATGTATTGTTGGTTCAGCTGCAACCCCTTAACTTCATCATATTTTATATACTTTGGCCATCACAGATTGCCACAAGGGCTGTTGCATGGGTGTGATTTAAAATGTGTTCTGATTAAGTATACAGAAGTGCTCCTGTTCTCCGATGCAGGAAGGAGAGGGACATCATAAATATACATTGTTTAAGTGTAAATTCTACTTCACACTCATAAGCTATATTGTACGTGTATGTTTTATGCTCTGTTGGTACTTTAAAAAAAATCATGGAATTTAGGGGGCATTTCCAGAATCTAACCAAGAACCAGGCAGCAAGGACCTGCTTAGATTTTTTCGATAGAATTTGTAGTGGGGCAGAATAAGATGAGGAAGTCAGTCTATGGAATAATGTGCTCCTGTTGAGTTATAGACAGTGTGTATAGCTCTTATTCCCATGACTTGGATGGGCAAGAATACTCAATTTTAAATTTTCTTTAATTATGTCTCCCAGTTCCTAGTGGGTAGGAATACCTTCTCCCGACCTTGCTGGATTGCTTCTTTTCTCAGAGAATTTTCTATAAAGTTAAAAAGGTTATTAAGGCCTTTTATCTCTAAGCTCATGTTGTCACCCTAGTGGTCCTACCAACAGTGTCCCTGACACCTTCGGGTCTCTGAATTTTGCTAGGAGTGGGGTGTGGTGTTTCTATGAGCTTGGCATCCCATGAGTTCAAGGATCTTTCCTTTAGGCTTCCTGTTCACCCAAGCCCTGGAAAGGTACCTATGCCCTCAGGAATCACTTCAGAGTGTCAACAAGCCCACCTGAACCTTACGCCCTACAGTCATGTTTCTTTCTTTGCCAGGCTTGAGAAGTTGACTTTGCTCATGTTTGCTTGTCATGAATGCTAATATGTGGCCAGGTACTAAGCTTTGAAATCGAATGGCTAGTTCAACCTTCCCAATGCTCAGACCATTTAATACAGTTCATCATGGTGTCGTGACCCCCAACTATAAAATTATTTCATTGCTACTTCATATGTATAATGTTGCTACTGTTATGAATCATAACATACAGATATCTGACATGCAGGATATATGATAACTAATCCATATCATGTCATAATCCACAGGTTGAAAACCACAGGGCTATTGGGATGGTATAGCAGGCCAGACACTTGCTGCCAAGCCTGATAACCTGAGTTTGATCTCTAGAACTGGTGTGGTGGAGAGAGGGTTGTCTTTTGATCTCCATACATATGCCACAGTGCACGTGAGTATGCACACACACACACACACGATATAATAAATATGCAAAAATAGAACAAAAATTAATTATTTTGTGAATAACAAAGAACAGGTGGCTATACTTATTTTTACCATATGCTGATGTAATTAAAACATTATGGCATGTTGACCAAGACTCGAAACAACCAATTAGCCAATAATGCTTTAATGATTTCGTTTTATTTTGGTTGTGTGTTTAGCAGATGGCTCAAAGGCTTTCCAATACCTTGAACTCCTCTGGGCGTATAGAGTACCTCTCAGTCCCCTTCTGCTCTTAGTTCTGATGCCTATTCTGCTAGTGCTGGGTTCGGAGGCCTGAGCGGTTGTACTGCCCACTTGGAATCAGCAGAGGGAGGTAGTAGAGGTAAAAGCAAAGAAATGGGAAAATGACAGCTCATTCACGGTTCAAGAAACTATTCTCTTCATAAGCTTTGTAATGAAAGGGTGCACGAAGATGCTAAAGCCATGAGGAAATAGCATCAGAATTGGCCCGAGTTGGGAAATCGATGTAAGTCCTACTTCGCTCTGTAGACCAGAGAACACCATGTCACCAGCAGGACAGTCCCTCTGACATAAGCAACATGAAACACATTGGCCCAATAAAAAACAGAAAACATATCCGTGCTTCTCCAGCTTGAGAGGCAATGGAATGAAGACCCATTTGTTTTCTGTGAACCATGGTTTTTAATATGTGCCACCGTCTGATTTGTCTCAGCATTGGAGATTCTAAAGTTCCACTGGCCTTTGATGATATTCAAGCCCGGTTCACTGCTCTAAGCCTAACACAGGAGGTAAGATTTGGTTGGGCTTTTCAGCTACTGAGAAGATAATATGCTCCACAAACCTCGTTCATGGATCTCTGAGGTTTCAGAGCTCCTGGAGCTGGAATTACAGGCAGTTACAAGCCCCTGCAGGTGGGTGGTGAGAACCAAATTTGGACCTTCTGGAATAACAGCAGTGCTTTTTATCATGGAGTCGTTTCTCCAGCCTTTGTATTGTGTTTCTGAAGCAAAATAACAAGCGCTTTTTCTAAACCCTAAGTAGAGTCTCACCTATTCATGTTAGGCTCAGGTGGCCTATGGGCCGAACTCAGGGCACCTTCGCTGCACTCCACTGCTGGTGGGGAAGTGCTCACTCAGTTCTCATATTGCAATCAGATAGAAAGCTGTGGTTGAACCTCTTTCTTTTTTTTTTTCTTTTTTAATATTTTTAATTAGGTATTTTCCTCATTTACATTTCCAATGCTATCCCAAAAGTCCCCCAGACCCTCCCCCCCCCCCCACTCCCCTACCCACCCACTCCCACTTTTTGGGCCTGGTGTTCCCCTGTACTGGGGCATATAAAGTTTGCAAGTCTCTTACACGCGTTCTCGCGACTGGCCAGGAAGAACGCAACAAACCGGAATCTTCTGCAGCAAAGCTTTATTCTTACATCTTCAGGAGCCAGAGAGCAAGAGAGCAAGAGAGAGAAAGAAAAAGAACAAGAAAGCAAGAGAGAGAACAAGAACAAGAAAGCAAGAGAGAGAAAAAGCAAGAACAAGAACAAGAAAGCAAGAGAGAGAGAAAGAACAAGAACAAGAACGCAAGAGCAAGAGAGAGAAAAAGCAAGAACAAGAGAGAGAAAAAGCAAGAACAAGAGAGAGAAAAAGCAAGAACAAGAGAGAGAAAAAGAATGGCAAAACCCCGTCCCTTTTAAGGAGAATTATCCTCCGCCTAGGACGTATTACTCCCTGATTGGCTGCAGCCCATCGGCCCAGTTGTCATCACGAGAAAGGCAGAACACATGGCGGGAAAACTGCCCCTGCACGTGTGCAGATTATGTTTACTACTTAGAACACAGCTGTCAGCACCATCTTATAATGGCAAATGTTGAGGGCGGCTCCCCACACAAGTCCAATGGGCCTCTCTTTCTTTTCCTAGTCGGCCATCTTTTGATACACATGCAGCTAGAGTCAAGAGCTCTGGAGTACTGGTTAGTTCATAATGTTGTTCCACCTATAGGGTTGCAGTTCCCTTTAACTCCTTGGGTACTTTCTCTAGCTCCTCCATTGGGAGCCCTGTGATCCATCCACTAGCTGACTGTGAGCATCCACTTCTGTGTTTGCTAGGCCCCGGCATAGTCTCACAAGAGACAGCTATATCAGGGTCCTTTCAGCAAAATTTTGCTAGTGTATGCAATGGTGTCAGCGTTTGGAGGCTGATTATGGGATGGATCCTTGGATATGGCAGTCTCTAGATGGTCCATCCTTTTGTCTCAGCTCCAAACTTTGTCTCTGTAACTCCTTCTATGGGTGTTTTGTTCCCAATTCTAAGAAGGGGCAAAGTGTCCACACTTTGGTCTTCGTTCTTCTTGAGTTTCATGTGTTTCGAAAATTTTATCTTATATCTTGGGTATTCTAAGTTTCTGGGCTAATATCCACTTATCAGTGAGAACATATCATTTGAGTTCTTTTGTGATTGGGTTACCTCACTCAGGATGATGCCCTCCAGGTCCAACCATTTGCCTAGGAATTTCATAAATTCATTCTTTTTAATAGTTGAGTAGTACTCCATTGTGTAAATGTACCACATTTTTTTGTATCCATTCCTCTGTTGAGGGACATCTGGGTTCTTTCCAGCTTCTGGCTATTATAAATAAGGCTGCTATGAACATAGTGGAGCATGTGTCTTTCTTACAAGTTGGAACATCTTCTGGATATATGCCCAGGCTGAACATTTTTTCAGGTGCTTCTCAGCCATTCGGTATTCCTCAGGTGAGAATTCTTTGTTTAGCTCTGAGCCACATTTTTTAATGGGGTTATTTGATTTTCTGGAGTCCACCTTCTTGAGTTCTTTATATATACTGGATATTAGTCCCCTATCTGATTTAGGATAGGTAAAGATCCTTTCCCAGTCTGTTGGTGGCCTTTTTGTCTTATTGACGGTGTCTTTTGCCTTACAGAAGCTTTGCAATTTCATGAGGTCCCATTTGTCAATTCTCGATCTTACAGCACAAGCCATTGATGTTCTATTCAGGAATTTTCCCCCTGTGCCCATATCTTCGAGGATTTTCCCCAATTTCTCCTCTATAAATTTCAGTGTCTCTGGTTTTATGTGGAGTTCCTTGATCCACTTAGATTTGACCTTAGTACAAGGAGATAGAAATGGATCAATTTGCATTCTTCTACATCATAACCACCAGTTGTGTCAGCACCATTTGTTGAAAATGCTGTCTTTTTTCCACTGGATGGTTTTAGCCCCCTTGTCAAAGATCAAGTGACCATAGGTGTGTGGGTTCATTTCTGGGTCTTCAATCCTATTCCATTGGTCTATTTGTCTATCCCTATACCAGTACCATGCATTTTTTTTTTATCACAATTGCTCTGTAGTACAGCTTTAGGACAGGCATGGTGATTCCACTAGAAGTTCTTTTATCCTTGAGAAGAGTTTTTTCTATCCTAGGTTTTTTGTTATTCCAGATGAATTTGCAGATTGCTCTTTCTAATTCGTTGAAGAATTGAGTTGGAATTTTGATGGAGATTGCATTGAATCTGTAGATTGTTTTTGGCAAGATAGCCATTTTTACAATGTTGATCCTGCCAATCCATGAGCATGGGAGATCTTTCCATCTTCTGTCTTTTGCAGATGATATGATAGTATATATAAGTGACCCTAAAAATTTCACCAGAGAACTAAACCTGATAAACAGCTTCGATGAAGTAGCTGGATATAAAATTAACTCAAACAAGTCAATGGCCTTTCTCTACACAAAGAATAAACAGGCTGAGAAAGAAATTAGGGAAACAACACCCTTCTCAATAGTCACAAATAATATAAAATACCTTGGCGTGACTCTAACTAAGGAAGTGAAAGATCTGTATGATAAGAACTTCAAGTCTCTGAAGAACCTCTTTCTTTCTCTCTGTCTTTTTGAGCCAGTTCCACGTATCACAGGCTTGTTGATGTGTAGCTGACCATAGCCTTGATCTCTTCATCTTTCTGCTGCCACCTCTTTGGGTCTCTACTGGGTTCTACTGTGGTCACAGGTGTGCTTCACCATGCCCAGTTTACGTGGCAGTGGAGATAGAAGGCAGGGCTGTGTGCCCTGTAGACCAGTCCTGGACTAATGAGGACATATCCTCAGCCAAGGCTGTGGATCTTAAGAGAAAGTCACAATCCCTTGTGTGTAACCAGCCCACACATCTTTAGCTTCATGGCAGTGTGATTGTTTTGTTTTGTTTGTTATGGTTTGAATATAAAATGCCTCCTGTGAACTCAGGTGTTTAACTACTTGATTCCTCCCTAAAACTGACATTGTTTTGGGAGGTGGCAGGAACCAAATTTATGGTGTATATTTGCTGCATATAGGGATGCAGGGGCAAGCTTTGAAAGTTAGAGATTGGCCTTGCTTTGAGTCTGACCCCTCTGCTTCTTAGCACGCTAAGATATCATATGATACCTGGACAGAGCATCTCCTAGCCACTATGTCTTCCATGTTGTTAGGGACTGCATCCCTCTAAACTGTGAGTCCAAGTAAGGTTTTCTTTTTTCTTCTTATTAGATATTTTCTTCATTTACATTTCAAATGCTACCTCAAAAGTCCCCTATACCCTCCCCCGCCCTACTCCCCTACCCACCCACTCCCACTTCTTGGCCCTGGCTTTCCCCTGTACTGGGGCATATAAAGTTTGCAAGACCAAGGGGCCTCTCTTCCCAATGATGGCCAACTAGGCCATCTTGTGCTACATATGCAGCTAGAGACACGAGCTCTCGGGGGTACCGATTAGTTCATATTGTTGTTCCACCTATAGGGTTGCAGACCCCTTCAGCTCCTTGGGTTCTTTCTCTAGCTCCTCTATTGGGGCCCCTGTGTTCCATCCTATAAATGACTGTGAGCATCCACGTCTGTATTTGCCAGGCACTGGCATAGCCTCACAAGAGACAGCTATATCAGGGTCCTTTCAGCAAAATCTTGCTGGCATATGCAATAGTGTCTTTGTTTGGTGGCTGATTATGGGATGGACCCCCGGGTGGGGCAGTCTCTGGATGGTCCTTCCTTTCGTCTCAGCTCCAAACTAAGGTTTTCTTCTATTAAGTTGCTTCTTGACAAGTATTTGGTCACGGGGGGGGGGGGGGGGGAGCATTTAAATCTTACTATGCAGTATTATCAGTTCTAACAGAAATCAAGCATTTTTGATATTAGTTAAAAATCAAATTAGAAGCTTCCTTGAGGATCTATACATATCAATAACTGACTTGAAGTGAGATAAAAAGTATGGCAAGGTAGCTGGTCCCTTCACAGTATTTCCTACACAGTGAGGGAGTCAGAAATCTGTGAGCCATGACAGGCAGCGTGTAAAGTCTCCAGTGGAGAAGCCACAAGAAACTTTTAAAAAGAATGTTTAACTTAGAGGGAGAAGGAAGTGTGGTGTGTATGAATGAAGGAGGAGATGGCCTCTAGCTTGTCTTGAGTGATACCAAGCATGATATGTGAATGGAGGGAAAAAGGCTGGGGGCAGAGACTGGGAGGACGTTCCTGACAGATAGATCCATGTGCACCATATGTAGAGCGATACCACTAGAGACCACAGGCTTGGGAGATATAGCATGGAGAGTGTCAGCTTCCAGCGATGACGGAAGACAGGGGGTGGATGCCAGATTGTGAAGGATGGCTTGTCTGATGACGGGAACTATCTGCATCAGCGGGTCATAAGTGAAACACGTCCTGCAGCCCTAACGGGCCGATGGAGCGTCTGCTCACGAGCTACTGCCGGTTGCTCATCTGGTTTGATTAAAGATCCATTATTCATGCCAGAAACAAGAGATTAGGCCCTGCTCTCTTGTAAGCATGGAGGATCCCAAACCTGGGACACACATGGGAAGATGTTTGAGGACCACACTTGGAGAATTAGCTGCTGGCAACCGCCCAGCTACTGCTGCAATGCCTTCTCCAGGGGAGAAGAGAAGACATTAGGAACGCAGCTTCAGAAATGGACCTTGGTGGGCCCCAGGGCTCTGAGGTTGGGAGCAGGAAAGAAGGTTGCCATAAAGGGGTTGGCTGCCGGTTTCAGGGTACACAGGCAGGCAAGGGCATCTGCAGGCAGAGCGCATTCTGGGCCATTTTAGACTCCACAGCCCCTTTGCCCGCCTTCTCCCCATCCCGCTTCGCTTCCTTTTCTGTAGGTTATGTTCGTTCTAGCCCTTAGAGCAGATGAATTATAACTGCTGGCTGTTTCTGAGAGCAAGGCATTCTTCTTTAATTAGAAGGTTCTTAACACGGGAGTACAGACCTGCTCACAGGACATTTGGCACCATGGCACATATAAATCCCTCAGCAAGCTCCCCGCTCTCCATTCCTAGGATGTAACACATACTTTGCCACCACGCAGCAGACACTGTCTTCTGGCTATAAGTACTCCTCCTTCTCCCTTCCCCCCTGCACACACTCTGAGAATGCAAACTTCTGTGGTGTATTTTCTTTTTTTTTGGACCGCCTTAGTGACAGTTTTATAGTCTAGAAGAAAGCGAAAATACTTTTGTCCTCTTCTTACTCTAGGGTGCCAGGTTGTTTAAAAAATATATCTGATGATTTTGTGCATTCGTATATGACTCGAGAGATTTCCCATGACAATTAAAGGACCCTAGCTGATGCTTCAAGCATTGAGTGGGTAAATGTGACAAAACCATTTTTTCCTACGGGGGGCGGGGGAGTCAAGCTTAAGCTTGGAGAAATGGCAGCCATCATTTCCTGTAAATGGCCAGAGATGCCTGTGTGGTCCTGTGCTAAAAGCATTGACTGAAATGGCTTCTGTCCATTTTCTCTCATGGGCCCCTTCCCCACTGGAAAGGTCCCCCTTCCATTCCAGGTATGGCTGTGCTGTGGAAGAAGTTTCCAGACCTCTTAACCCTTTCCCCTCCTTCCCACCCAGACAGGCACATGGTAAAAAAAATGATAGATGGTCTGTTAAAGGTAGTATTGAGGCTATAATTGAGATGGGCAAATATAAGCAAGGGGCTGCAGGGCTGAGGGCAGGCCAGTGAGAGAAATAATCAGAAGTTGACAGTCGTAGGTTCTCCTCTGGAAGGGTGCTTCCTACCACATTCTTGGCATCTGCCTTTCAGGAGTTAGCTGCTTTTCTTTAAGTTGGCATGACCATCTGTAACCTGGATCTTAGTCAGTTATACTCAATAAAGGCGTGGTTACCACAGCAACCCTCCCTTTCTACTGCATCATTGCTTCGTTTCCTGTCTTAAATAATCACTTTCATCAGGTTGACACATTGCTGTTTCTTTTATTACCATATCACCTTGACATGCCTATGTATGACTTTACAACGAGCATCTCATTTCTTTGCCATCCTAAGAAGATCCGGTGTCTCCTTTCTGCTCTCCAGGAAGATCTCTTAACCCCCACTTTGGTGGGACCTCTCTCCATCTCTCTGCATTTGTTGACAACACTCATAAAGCCCATGTTGCAAGTTTCAGTGACCTGACAGCTCTTTGTGACACTAGAATGCCCCTTATCTGTCCCTCTCTCTCGTCCCTATCATTATCAAGACCTATAGTTGAGTTTGTATGTTTGGTCTTTTCTCTTGGTCTCTGAACACTAGTCAACCCAAAGCCCAGTTTGGAACAAATTTCACTCCTCACCTACAACCTAGCTGCGTATAATCTTTATATACTAGAGAATCTTATGGTTAAGACATTTTTGCACCACACTGAGTCCTCTGTCTGGAGACCCCCAAGACTCCTATATTCAAACTGCCTACCTTCATCTCCTCCCAAACATCATTCATCCACAATTTTAGACTCAGATGACTTTGATATGCAAAGCTTGTCTTATCATTTCCAGCTTAACCCTCCCACAGTCCTCTCTGTCTCACCCGATGGCATCTTTACCCTGGTAGTTGTTCGCCAGTCTGGGTCCACTTCTTCCTGAGTGTGTAGCCAGGCTCCTTGTACACTGGGCTGGACTGGCGGGAGAGAAGCTTAGCCAGGGAAGATGGATTCAGGCAGGATCTTGGATGGTTGTGAGTGTGCAGGCAAAGAATATACACTGGGAGCAGCTTCGGAGGACTGGTTCAACTTATTAGGAAGGAGGGGAAACAAAGGCTATTTAAACCTTTGAGGAATGAGTAGGGGCTACCAGAAATGAGTGTACATCATTGGCTGGAGACAGGGTGCTGGGGATGCCTCATTTGCATGAGGAGACATTCCAGGTGCTGCTGGATAGAGCCTTGTAAGGGAAGAGGAAGTTTAACCTGGCTACTGGCTACCTCCTCTGGTGAGGCAAAGGTATGTGGTACAATGCTACAAGTGCCAGGATATGCAGGCCCTGGGTGGGTATCTGTGTGTGTGAGGGGTGGGGGAGTGGGGGGGGAGGCAATCTTACTTCTGCTGATCTCAGGAAGAGATTTCTGGGGTTTAGATATACCTCAACCCTGCTCTTGCTCCAGGTTTGTTCCTCCTGGTCCCATGGCTCCCTGGTCCCACAGTTGTTCAAAACAAAGCAAAACAAAATACCAAACCTACCAAATCTCTGTTTTTCTTGCTAGAGAGCAACGTGCCTTCAACAGAATAATAGCCAAGATTCACACAGTGTTAGTGGTGCTGTTCCTTTGGTAGTGGCTTTGCTGTCTCTCCTCTTGGTGGCTCCTATAGATTTATTTCCAACTGGGTCTTTATGCCTCCCTCTTCATTCCCTCAGAGTTTTAACTCAACACAGCATGAAGAGTGATCATTCCAAACAGAAAGCTAGCTTATTTCAGTGTTCTTTGCAAATACCTTTGATATTTTTCCATCTGTTTTGGTCTCCTGGGACCATAAGAGCAAAATACTCTAGACTGGCTTAGACACTGCAGGCTTTCTTTCTCACAGTTTTCTTGGCAGGGAGTGTTATAGAGATGAGGGTGCTGGTGGAAGCTGTGACTGGGGAGTGTCTGTACCATGTAGATGGCATCTTTTACTTGTGTTCCCAGATGGTAAAAGGGGATGATTTAATACATTTTAATTTTATAAGGATACATGTCCTTGGTCTTCATGATCTTGTCACTTCTCAATGGCCCCATCTCTTAATGCTAGAACCTTGAAGGGGAGGATTTCAAACATGTGAGTCCTGGGGGCACCCAGTAATTCCTACTACAGCACCATCTGCCTCAGAGATCAAGCCAACGTCCTTCCATCTTAAGGGATCAGTCTGTGTCCCTCTTTCTTTTGTTCCATGGCATCCTTTCCAACTCTTCAGTACCATCAGGCCTTCCTGAGTCTAAGCGTGTCAGACAGGTCCCGCCTTCCTCCTGACTTCTGCCTCTGTACTGAGTTGTCTAATGAACTCACATCCTTATCTTCCCCATATCTTGTTCAGACGTCACCTTTCAGTGAATCCCACCTTGACTGGCCTATTTCACATTATAACCTATATAAAGGTACCCCTATACCCTTTTATTTTACTGTATTGATTTCCAACAGCACAAACACTTTGAACCCTGCCATTGGATTGGCGTATGAACCCTACCGTCTGATTTGCATAATCATCATGTTTAAGAAACCACCTGTGCGGTCCTTTCCCCAAGAGTATGAGCTTCAATGTGGGAAGCTAAACATGTATTTTTTTTAAACATTGGTTTAATCTGATTTTGTTTAATGTTTTGTATATTGTATAGTATACTTCCATCACCTACATCAGCACTGGGAACTGAACAGTGAGTTCTAAAATAAACATCAGTGGAATGAATGAGTAAAAAATAGCACACAGGTCTAATATTATACAAAGTGTGATCCTGTGACCTCTCTAATCCTTGAAATAGCACACAAGGTTGATATTATTATTATTATTATTATTATTATTATTATTATTATTATTATTTCTCAGAGAGGTTAAACAAGTTGTCAAAGACCAAATGATCAGCAGGTGGTCAGCCTACCCCTGTGCAGAACAGGCTTCCCAAGAATAAACACTGACTGTGTATTGCATGGTGAAGGGCAACTGTAACAGCAGACTGTAAGTTTGGGGCCAGCCTGGGGTACATACTGAGTCTCTGTCTCAAATCACCACAAGAAAACAAATAAACAAAACCACCAACTAACCTGCCCAGCTGTTTGGCAGATATTCTCCAGGCAAACCTTCTACAAAGCCAGTATTCTTGCCTCTTCATGGTCATAGGCATGTCTGCAAACACTTCAACCTATGCCCTTGGAAACTTGCACTGTGGTGAGAGGCTATAAGGCCCAGAGGCTCATTAAAGCTTGACCTAGATGGTCAAACACACAATTGGGAAATGACCCGTGGTTCCATTCATTTCTCGTGGAAAATATTTTTTGAAATCGTTAGCAAACTTCCCTGTGATGAAATTCCCAAGAAAGCTTGTGTAGCCTTTTCATTTCCTCCGGCTACACATGCTTTCCTGAGAAGACAGCAGTGGGGGAGGCTGAGCTCCTCTGGGGACTCTGCAAGATGACTTCCTCTAACACTGCTTCTCATTGCTCTGTGGATGAGTCTCCTGGGCACGCCTGGGCTTCCCGTGGAAGGAGGAAATGCTCATTTCTCGGAGTAATAAATCTGGGTATGATATTAAAATGAGCTCCTTTGAGACTGGCTGGGGTGCTGAGTCAAAGTACCTTGTAGCTGAGTCTTGGGTTGCTTGGAGCAGTCTCTGGGATGAGGTGGTTGCAGCAAGGTCAAAGGCTCTTTGCTGAGGGTGGAATGATGACTTAGGGGAGCTCACTAGGATGTGGGATGATATTTGAGACTAAGGCAAGGGAAATCGTGTCACCTCTGCCTCCTGATCCTTGGTTTCAGGCATTTGTAGCACTGAATGGTATATGTAAGTACCAGGAACTACCTTAAGAAACCATTAAACTTGCCTGGGTGTTATAAGTAGAGAACTCAGCAGCCAGATACTGTCTTCTTGAAAAGGAAAAAAGTGTATTTAAAATATGTCAGACTGATGAGCCTAATCTGGCAGTCTTGATGCACCAGGATTGGGGGGGATACTGGGAGAAGGGCTCCCTCTCAGAGGAGAAGAGGAGAATGATGGGGGAGGCATTCTGGGAGGGGGGCTGGGAGAGGAAACAGCATTTGGGATGTAAATAAATAAATATTAATTAAAAATCTGTCACACTGGGGAAAGTTTTAGAGGATAGATAGGAAAAAACAAAAACAAAAACAAAAATATAAACTTAATAAACAAGACTTTCTTAAGCTCAGATTTAGAAACTGCCAGCTTCACCTCTCTCAGGTGTGATATAGACATGATAAAGGCAGTCACTTAGTGGATGCTTGTGGGTGTACAAGGTTATCTGCAGCAATGGTTATCTCTTAGGTTAGAGGAGAAGCTTAAAGAAACCAAGACTGACTAGACAAAACTCACAGTCTTAAAAAAATATCCAGGGCATGTTTACACATATTCTATACATCTTTCCTACAGACTTGAGTGTGGAATTGCTTATTTCAGCGAATCCCTGAGTCCTTTCAGAGATGAAACTGTCCTTGAGACCAACTCATCTGATTCTCTATCCTGTGAAGAGAGACATGAAGATCTCTTCTGGTTTTCTCACCCTGTGTTCACAAGAGTGGCATCCGCTGCAAGCAGCAGTGTCAGTACCGATACTACCATGAGCTACTACCGGGGGACACTGGGGAGCCTTGAGACAGACACTGCATGTGTTGTTCCATTTCGACTGCAAATCAAGCTCTGAAGGGCTTGGTTCCATTTTAAAGAGGCAGAGGACCAGGTGACAGCCTTCCTGAATAGATGTTTCTAGATGATGTTTGCTGACTTTGGAACAAACTTTCGACTTCCTGTTTTGGTTCAACATACCTCACAGGATGTGTGCCCTTCCAGAGTGTCCTTGTCCACCAAGCTCCTTTCAGTCAAAGCTCATTTCCTTCATTAGTAGTTCTCCCTGGACCCCAGTGCTTTCCCACCAGCCTTACAAGCTACAGTGTCCATCAGAGTGCATTTCAGCCTCATGATCATGTTCTTTCCTGGATCCTTTTCCCTGACGGGAACTAGGCTTTGAGTCTCCCACACCTTCCTTCCTTAACTCATCCTTCTGAGGCTTATCACCATTTGATATTTTCCTTCTTTGTCTGGAGGTTTGTTTGTTCTCTGCATCTGCCCACCAGCGTGTGGTGTAGGGGCTCATTGTATCTGTCGTGCCTGACAGGCAGTATGTGCTTAAAAGTTGGTGGATGTATGATTGAGTGGCCCAGCCACAGGCTTTAGTTTTACTCTCCTACTTCACTTGGAAATTTATCCACTGCTTGATTCTATCAAGCCAGCTTCACCTTAATACTGTGTGTGATTTACCTAGCCCTCCTGGATCATGACTCTCTTATATATAAAATGGTAGCACAGAGAGTCTATACATTTCTATACATTTTTCTGTAAAGATGGATCTGGGTGACCTGGTTTATGTAAAGCATTGGTTTTTTTTTTAGAATCTAAAAATGTATTTTTTGACCATTTCACATACGCACAAACATGCAAACATATATTGATGATTGTTGTGAGTGACTCCAAGCCAAGCAACCACTACCTGTATGTAACTTGTCCCCTAGAGTCTATAAGGAGACTCAATAAATGTATTGGCTCCTCAAAGTGCACTTTGGTTGAATTGTGCCCTGGTTTATCACTGGGACCTTGGAAGGAGATATACACAATGCTCTAGTCTCTCGAAGGGAAGGGATTTTAGCAACAGTCACGTACAACCCAAATCCTCCTTCAAACCGCCCCCAAGGCTCCCACAATATTTCCCTGCCAACATGCATGTTTCTCCTTTTTTAAATAACCTACTGAATTCAGTCATCACTGCCTGCATAGGTGTGAGGCCATCTACCAGAGCATGGGCAATCTACCAGCAGCCATATCTTTAAAGAAAAATGTCTCCTTCCACATACACCTCTCAACCGCTAATGTCGCCTCAGCAAGGGTGGGACTAGTTATGCCCCTCCCATAACTATGCTGGAATGTTAGCTAACTTGAGCTTGGGCAGGTCTGGTGCCTGTGACCACAGCTGCTGTGAGTGGATGTGTGTGGCAGCCATGTTTGGTCCAGAGGACAGGATTTCACGGCACCCCTCCTCATCCTCCTGCTCTGACATCCTTTCCACTCCATCTTCCATGTCCTCTGAACCTTGGTGCATGGGAGAGTGATAGAGATACAGGGCAGAACACTCAACAGTCACGTATTCTCAGCACTTTGGCCAGGTATGGGTCTCTGCTTTGATGGCAGCTCACCACAAAATGAAGAAGCTTCCTTGGTCAAGGCTGAGCACAGCACTAGTCTGTGGGTATAAATATAAATATGTAGAAAGCAGTTTGGCAGCATATTCATCTGGTTAAACAATGGCCGTAGGCTGCCCCCTATACTCTGTAATCTCCCCAGTGATCAGAGTTTGAACAGGTTTATAGAACCAGGGATGAGTTCCTTCCTGTGGAATAGGCTTCAAATCCGATCAAGAGAATAGTTGCTCATCCTGGACCAGTCATATTGCTATTTTAGCACTAGGAGCATCATGCCTGACCAGTTGGTATTTTAGCCCTGAGTAATTCTATGGATGACTTTTCTCCCCCAGAGAACTGCATAGCACTTTCCATCACCAGGAAAGCTAGCTAGCAGAGAGGAAGTCTCTAAGTCGGTGCAGACTTGATTTTTTTTTTTTTAATGGCCTGTCTTCAGAAATTTGGTCTTTTATGTAAAGGTTTGAAAAAGAGGTAGACCACAGCCCTGCTGGGGCATGTGTAACTGGCTTATTCCTGAACACCCAGTCCTGGAATGAGTAGGTAAATGGTAGTCTTTATATTATTGTTGGCTAATAGCTAATGAAGATTTGCTTACTCTGCTTTCTTGAGTTAAGAAAAGGCACAACGTTTCCTATGGAAGAAGAGAGCAAGACAACAGGGACCATTATCCAAGTTGCTTCACACAGTGTAGTTGTACACAGTGGAGTGCCATATTAGATGGATGTATTTTGCTATTATTTTAGCAGTGTTCTATTGGATCCTTTGTTTCTTAAAAAGTGCTGATAATATTTGTATTTTAAGATTGTTGTAGAGGGCAGAGAACATAACTGTAGAGATTATTTTAAAAGCTAACTGCTATATAGAAGACATAGTTTTTATCCATTATTTGTTTATCCTTCTGCCTTTAATTTATTTCTCACATTTTCTTTTAAATTAATTTATTTATTCACTTTACATCCCAATATCAGCACCCCCTCTCCCTCCCCCCCCCCAGTTCCTACCTTTTGCAGCTACTTCCCCTCTCCCCCTTCCCTTCTTCTCCTCTGAGGAGGAGGAGTCACCCCTGGGTATCCCCTCCCCCAGCCCACCCCCAATCAGGAACTGCTGGACTAGGTGTATCTTCTCTCACTGAGGCTAGACAAGGCAGCCCAGTTAGGGAAATGGGATTCACAGGCAGGCAACAAATTTAAGGACAGCCACAGTTCTAGTTGTTAGGGGCTTGCACAAAGACCAAGCTGCACTTCTGATACATATGTATGGAGCCGGGCAGGGTGGATGGGGCTAGGACCCATGCTCTTTCTTTGGTTGGTGGTTCAGTTTCTGGGAGGCCTCAAGGACCCAGATGAGTTGAAGAGTCAATTGGTCTTCCTGTGGACTTCCTGTCCTCTTTGGATCTCTTGGTCTTTTCTCTAGCTCTTCCACAAGACTCCCAAGCTCAATCTAATGTTTGGCTATGGGTCTCTACATCAGTTTCTTTTTCATGGTTTAAAAAACCATGTCAGGACCTGTTGGCAGGGTAGGAGGCATGGAAGCTACTGTCCTGTCCTAAACTAAGGACTAACTGAGCCAAATTCTCATTATTTACAAAGTGAAATTCACAAATAAAACAACCTTAAGTTTTTAGTTCAGTTCCATGAAAGGCAGTGGTGTCTCTTCTAAACTGTAAGTGGCCCATTCACCCATCAGGGAACCAAGCAACCTGGACGGTAGCTCCGAGTCTACCACCAAGAATAAGCTGGCTAGTGAGACGAGCCATATAGCTGAGCACACGGTTTTAGACACTCTGACTTAGTGAGTAGGTAGAAGATTGATTGAAGATGATTTCTGACATCAACTTTGGGTCCCCACATGCATGGATACATGGGTATGTGTCCCAATACATGCAAAAACATGCATATACACATGTGTCACACACACACACACACACACACACACAGAGTACAACCTTTAAAGAGATGAGGTTTTAGATATAAAGTGTCTGTCCTTGCTTAATGGGACCCCTGGAGTCCAGTAGTGAGGTGAGTATGTACTATGATGGGATTCTATAGCCAGAGGCCCAGGAATGGCCATACGTGATGTTCTTTTTCTACTACTAGAAGTAAATTTTTATTTATGACTGTTCCTTTGATATACATGCTCAGACAGTCCTTATTTCTCCTTTTACCAAATTATGACTGTTGTTGGCTCTCACAAATGAAACAAAATTATCTCCATTCACCTGAAGAAGGTACGAACTTACCTTCGCAGTCCCAGAACTAATCATTTTAATATGCGGTTCAAACTACTGTGGTTTGTGAATGGCATAGGCCTCTTTCCTGGCTGAGGTAGAAGCCCATGATATTGTGAGGCAGGTGAATATCTTGGGACATAAATTATATTTCATTAGCTTGGTATAAAATACTCTTAAAAATCAACATCTGACTGTGTAGAGAAACTGTATTTCTGAGTTTGTTGTTTCCCCCTTTTTAAAAAAATTAATTTAATTTTTAAAGTGATAGATGATATATTTATGGGGCAATATGTGATGTTCTAATTATACATGCTGTCTTAGAGTTTCTGTTATTGTGATAGAAACATCATGACCAAGGAAGAAAGGGTTTGTTGTATCTTGGGATTCCAGGTGATAATCTATCACTGAGGGAAAGTCAGGGCAGAAGAAGCAGGGCAGAAAGCTGGAGGAGGTCCCTAGGAGTCCTCCTGCCTCTTCCTCCCAACTCTGGGTTACACCGAGGGCCGTGCCTGGCTTTTGTATGTGGGTGTTAGAGAGCACAGCTCAGGTATGAAGTAAGCACTTTCCGACGTGACCCACCTCCTGAGCCCCCGTGTTCCTCCTCTGTTGATGGTGTAACCCTTCAGAACCCTTCCTTGCAGCTTTCTGAAGCACACAGGCCGCTCCTGCTATCCGCAGTCACTCTTCCGACGGAGCTCGGAGGAAGGGGAGGTGTACGAACTCTGGCCTGCTTTATGCATTTCTTTTGAAACTTCAGAAACAACTTGATGGTGTCACGGGGCAAAAAAGCCAGTTGTCCTCTGAGCTGATGATTTCATCCCAAACGTGGAGACCCTGAGAAGGTTATATTGTTTTTCCTACAGTGAGATATGAGGAGAAAGGTGGTCACTGTGTCGGGGCATCTCGTCTATTCTAAGATGTACAGCGACAAGGAAGAGCCGGCTCTCAGCCACGGGTGCCTACCGTCTACTACCCTGAAGCAGGAAGCCTTCTGAAGGCCCTCAACTCAGCCAGTCTGCCATCGAGGGACCGAGGCGGGACGCATGGGTGTGGGCACTTGTGGGCCTTCTCAGATTTCTCTCTGTTTTACAAACCGTGGATGTGTTTGTTGGCTTGACACCAACTTTACCACTTAACCTTTCTTTGCCCCACAGCCGAGGCCATTTTTGCAGGGAACACGCACCTCTATGTCTGCAGAATCTTGGATCCTTTTGGGGAAAGTCGTGCTCTGGGCCGTGGTGAAGGAGAGGGAGCTATGTACACACAGCTGAAAATGACTTTAGCGCAGAGTTTATTTAATACATCCTCCAAATTGTATTCCGAAGCCTCTGTTAACAAGAAAGCACTCTCTTTTTGAGCAGCGCCGAGTGTTTTATAAATGGAATTTGCAGGCCAGCAGCACCCCCCATTAATTTTCCCTGTCTACAATTACTATCATTACATTCTTAAAGCACTTTTAAAATAAACTAGCCCATGATGTCATATGCACATTCTGAGCTCCAGCAAGAGGGACATCAGGATAACAGCATCTGGACCTTGGACTGCTATCTTCTAGGGAACATCTTGATGGCTGTAATTACTGTCATGTTATGGGAACTTTACAAAAAAAAAGGCGCCAGTGTTCCAAATAAAACATAAAATGGCTTTGATATAATAAATGTTACTATCATTGTTTAAAAATGTTGTGACCCGTCTGCTGTAGTTTCTGAGAAAGATATTTTCCAGCACTTGATATTTCCAGCCCCACCACCCCTTTCAGAGTCTATTACTGCAGATAAGGATGAAGAAAATCCTCAGGACAGATTTGTTTTAAATCAACATAACACAATGCCAGCATTGTCTTTCCTCAAGATGAACCTTCAAATTAAATTTGGGATGAGCTTTACCAGATCTCTGAGCGGCTTTGTTCCAGAGGCAGAGAATGCACCCTATTAGGGAGAATTAATAATTCATATGCTATAGTTGTGGATAATTGCATTTTTTAGGATAAGATGGGAGCTGAGGCAATTTCCTTCAGGGTGCACTTACATGCATGACCAAAGCAGTTAGAAGAGTCTAAACCATCACAAAGGGAAAGAAGCTACCCCAAATGAATATGTGCTCTAGATGTTGCCTTCCCATGGGATCCAGTTTTTGAAGAACCTGTGATGAATCTGGTCAGAGGCATTGGACCAATTTCTGCATGAAGAAGAGTTGTACGTATATGAAAGAAGTCATCCAATGTGTGTGCTGATGCACTTGGCCTCCCAAAGAGGTTTTCTCAAGCAAAATTCATTCATCCTTATGAAATCCAAGTTCCCATTTCATAATGGGTATTAGCGACTCTAAAGAAGGCAATGCTCAGGCAGCTGGTTGGTTTTGAGACTAGCATGGACACAGAACCCAAAAGGAGTAATCTGTTTTGTGGATAATTTTTTTTTCCTCTGCTAGTTTGCTGATAACATTGTTCAGTTTGAAGATGGATCTTCTGATGCAAGCGTTGGGCCTTCACCAGGAAGAAGTTATTTGACCTGATCTGGATTCCATCACATTCAGTAAGTTTATAACCTTTTCACGTGTCACGTGAACTGACAGTTCTCCCATGTTCTCTTGCGATCCACTGCATATTTCAGTTGGTATCATGTTTCCGGTTTTATCTACATTTTATCCACATGTCTTTCCTGTGGCTAATTAGCAGACCAGAGGATTGGGGGAAACAACGACTCAATCACCAGCAAGTTCCTTAAACCTCACTCTTTGTGTCAGCACTGGCCAGCTCCCTAGACTATTCAAGCAAGATATCCTGAAACCCCATCAACCAGAAGCTCTGTTACTGATGGACGGACATGTTGGACCTTCTCTGAGCACTGAGCAGTGTTCATGGCTAAGGGATGTCTAGAAGATTGCCTCCTTTCTCACACACAGGACTTTGTTACTGTCCTTCACAATGTCAGGTTGGAAAAAAACTGTGGAATTGTTTCAAAGGATGTATGATCAATTGGTGATTGACAATTTTCACAGCGCTCAGACGCCTGGGTCAGAATTTCAGTTTTGCTTTGGTGGTCACAACAACAAAAGATGCCTGAAACTATTTTGTCTCATAGCTCCAGCCAATGTCGTTCCTATCCTTTATTGTTTTCAGATTGGTTCCTGAACACTGGATATTTAATAGGACTAGTGAGCAGATGGGTGAAATATCCCAAAGAATGTTTTTTTGTGTATGTTCCTTTTAAAAAACAAATTGAGTCTTCCCATGAAAACAGTATTATTCCTTTTCAGTATGAAGTAGTGCTTCATGAAAGGATGTCAGAAACACCAACTGAGTGTCCAGTCCACTCTCTCGTTGTTGAAGCATTTATGGCTCTTACTTAAGACAAGAGAAATAACAAGGCAAGAAATTACTACAAATACAGAACATTTTATTACAGAAATAAAAAGGGGAGCGGATCTGTTAGCTCCTGCCAACTTTTGAAATATGAATTCCATTTGTCTTTATTACAGTCTATTCCCATAGTGCCTTTTCCCTATTTATTAATTTTTGAATGTTGCTATTAAACAGAGATTTGTGCCTACTGGTAATAGTCAAAACTATTTTCAAGAAACCTAAGAAATGAGAAAAACACAGCGACTCATCTTTTCATGTTCACGTCAATAAATTAGGAGATGTGCAATTACCTAAACTTGTCATCTTTAAAAGTTTTTCGTGTGTATTATCATAAGAAAATGCCTTGTCTGGTCCACACAGATGATAATGACTCATAGGTACGTGATTCTTATTAAGAGGGGGGGGAAAGACAGGAAATCCAATATGAATGAGCTGTTTTCCTCGGTAGTATAATAAAACTCACATACTGGTATATGAGATTTTGATTATATCATCCACTGATAATCTGTAGGCTCATTTCCCTGCAGTGAAGAAGCTGTCCCCTGCCTCCTGGCAGCCCCCTTTGGCCACTAACTTTTTAGCGATTCCTCTCCTCGACTGGGGAAAAGGCCGCCAGTCACAGCCACCACAGTGTAGTATATTTTAAGGGCTGTAAATTTTTACTGTCAGATTTGAGCCAGGGGTGTTAAGCTCCAAAGATACACATCTGCTTCCTACTCAAATGGTCTTTTGTTGTGCTTCTTGGTAGAGGGAGAGTTTTAAGGCCACCAGAATAAATCCCAGTGTGGGTAGGAGTGAGTTATGGTGCTTCTAGAAGGAAGGCTCATGGCTGCAAATAGAACCTGTCTCGATTCTATTCTTAAATTCTGCCCTTTCCCCTGTTTTCATCATTCCATGATAATATTTTATTACTCTTAAATGAACAGAATGAGTCACTATTAAATTTCTAAAATGAAAAATTATTTTGTAACCCGACTCAGAACCTCTGAATGTATCTGGTTTCTAAGTTTGGATTTCCTAATGTCAGGTTTTCCTAAATAGGGTCATATGGATTCAGAGCCAGAAAACAAATGAAATGTTTAAGCAATTACTTTGGAAGAGTGTGCCTATATCCCATGCCAACATGTCTGTCTACTCCACAGTGTTTATTAAACACTGACTAGAACACTTAGTATTAGATGTATATTTATTCTAATGCTTACTAACCAAAAGTAGAAATATGATAGACCAATTTTATAGCTAAGAACAAGGTAAAGATATAATATAGTCAACCCTCAATTTACAAATGGGTTTTGTTCTAAATTCTACTTGCATGTCATTCTTTTGGAACTATCAGTGCATTTTCCTATTGAAACAAAATTATAAATAGTGACTAGGTTTCCTAGCAAGCCCATAGAATACACTTTACTTGTGTTTAGCTGAAAACTAGCTTGGAAGAACTTGATTGGCAGGTTTCTGTGGAAATATGGGTTTATTTTTTTCACTCAAATATATAACTTGGAATATCACTTGGAATACAAAGATATCTTGTGTCTCAGATGCCAACAGTATCATCACAGCCACACCAGACAGTAGTGTCCAGTCCCTTAGCCTTGGTTGGTTGGTGGAAGACAGCCCAGATACCACCCATGGTGCATCAGCTTGCCTCTCAGAGGGTGCCTGAGCTACTTGTGTTGAGAAGAACGGAGTCAAGGGAGGACGTGCAAGAGGCGGATTGGTGTGAGGACGAGGAAGGATGTAAACATGTTGTCTTAAGAGACTTTGCCCTCTTAAAGATGAATGAGGAGAGTGAAGCTTGGAGCAGGAGAGCTGGACGAATATGGTTTATATTCCTCATTGGATTGATGCAATCATCTTTTCACTCTAGCTCTTCCTTTGGTCACTGGGTTAATGGCAGATGGGAGAAGCCACCAGTACTGGTCAGAGAGGAAGCATGGAGTCTGGTGGAGTCATCTCAGGGAATCCTGTAGAGGCACTTGGGCATGTTGGATGGGAAGAAGAGGAGGTGGGTTATGGACAGGAAAGGGCTTGAGGACAGAATTCGATTTGATAATGAAAGAATGGCAGCAATAAAGAGAAGGAGATGGTAATATCACCAAGAAGAATAAGGATGTGGGGAGTATATACTTGGCATGGGGGTGAGGGTCTCAGTTACAAATGTGTGCCTGTAGCCCATGTCAATATATCTATCTACTCCATAAGTGTTTATAAAACACCGACTAGATCAATCAAAGAACACTTAGCATTAGATGCACGGCAGCACATATACTAAAATTGGAGCAATACAGAGAAGATTAGCATGGCCCCTATGCATGATTGTCAACAACTAGTTCATTACTCAGAATGTTGGTGATGTGGATTGTTACCCAGGGGTGGCCGGTGTGGGAGAGTCAGTTACCCATGAGTGGTCCGTGTGGGAGAGTCAGTTACCCATGAGTGGTCCGTGTGGGAGAGTCAGTTACCCATGAGTGGTCCGTGTGGGAGAGTCAGTTGAAGAACTGGACCTTACGCAGAACAAAACCACACCCAGAGTGAAGACAGAGAAGAGAGCGGGTGGTTCAGATCTCAAGACTAAGGGTGAAGGCTGGCTTTTACATACCAGACATTGGTGGCCCTGAGCTCAGTTTAGGGGACCAAGAACATGCCTTTGCCTGGCACTTGTTGTTTTCCCATAGGACAAATAAGCTGGACTTCAGTGATGTGTTAAGAGTGAGGCTGTGTCATGGCAGTAGTGGCCACTGAACTGGAGACAGCTGCAGCTCTGGGAGGAGGGGCGTTTGAAGACATGTGTGTACACGAGTGTTCTCGTGCTGGAGAAGCCCAGTGTGAATGTTCTTATGTTGAACAGCTGTGTGTGATGGTCAGGGCTACAGAGGCAGTTTATAAACAAGTTGGTTCTTATCATGCACTGCATAGTTATTACCCAGAGGACCACAGGCTAAGGAAGCATGAGACTGCCATCTAAACAGCTCAGGAGTGTATGCAGGTTGGCTCTCTCTGGGCCCCACATTTCCTGCTCTTCTTTCGCACTCCTCATATCAGAATGTTGGCTCTGCCATGCTCACATCTCCTCCATGCCTCCCACATGGAATAGTTTCTGTTCCATCATAGCTTTCCAGATCTCCCAGCTGACTGCTCCCTCCCCAGAAATAACTGTTGTAAGACTTACTAACAAAATACTTTCCCCAGGTTGGCACTCTCAGCATTTTACCCAACCCTAATAAATGAACCTTGCATTCCAAGGTAGCATCTTTCCCCTTTTTGGACTGTGATTTTTTCAAGGACATGGAGATGCTTTATTAATTTGGATAGTTTGTCTATCCAGCACAAGGCTCACCCAAATTATGTATTCAAGGCTTAAGAACACATTCTTATCAAGCTTGGAAGGCAGATATACTGTTAGATAGATAGGACAAATCTAAGTTATGTGGAATCTGCTGTTGAGATGACAAAGACTAGCATGTCTACCTCTCTTGGCAGGCCTGTGAAAGAAAGGTACCCCAGGTGCTATAGAAACTCATTCTTGATTGTGGTGAAGATGTAGAAGGTGGTTGGATTTGATTTAGGCATCTTAAATTTCAAAGAATAAGTTTAAAAAAACCCTTTCTCTCCAATGATAGTACAGTGCAGGAAGATACTACTTGGCCATCTAGGGGACAAGAAATAGTAACAGTCTTAACAGCTGCTGGACTTTGGGTACTACAATACCAACCTGCCATGCAAGATGTGCCCACTGGTGCAATGTTGGCATGAAGGTTATGGGGGTTATCAACCACTCTTTTGATTAGATTTGAGGCCTGCTCTATAGGAGGGAATTCATGCCTGATGCTATAAACCTAAGAACTGATGACTACAGAGGCCATAGGACCAGAGGAGCCCTTGAATTGGAAACTTTAAGGGTGCTTTGGAAAGTCAGTTGTGTTGAATGGTGTTTTGCTGGGGCAAGCACATGAAGGAATGTTTTCCTGAAGTGGACACAGGTGAAAGGCTAAGGCAGACTCATGAAGAAACAGTTCACTGAAGCAGACACAGGTGAAAGAATGTTCTGCTAAAGCAAGCACATGAAAGGACACGTGCTGAAAGATTCTTTGCTAGCAACACACATGTATTGGTTCACCTTACATTGTGTAGTTGAGCTCCATTTGTCAGAACTTCATAGAGAGAAATATTCCAAAAACTTTTGGTGGTGTGCTGCAGTTTCTTGCCACTTCCATGGATTCAGGCTGATTGGTCGAGTGATGTCAGCTGAGACAGACACATGTGCTGAGATAAGACCTGTGGAGGACACATGATGTTCGGAGTGTATAAATAGGACTTGAGGGACAGTAACAATGGTTGAGCTTGGCTTGCTTATAGAGCTAGCTTTGCAGTGCTTGTTGGTCTCCTGTCTTTGCTGATCTTTGCTTAGCTGAGAGAGGCACAGCTGAGAACATCTCCTGTCATTCTTGCTGGCTCCTTCAGCTGGCTCCTGTGAACTGACCTACTGATTTCTTGACAACACAGGTAGAATTTGCTCTGAAGAATCATCTCTAAACACATCCACTTCCCCTGTATCCTTTCTTTCCCACTACCTCTGGTGGGAAAAGGGAGGTTAAAGCATTTAAGAACCATCATTAAAAATAAGGTTCTTAAAAAAATAAAAGTTACAGACCTTACTGTAGATGTTTTGTTAAATGGCTGTGTCAAACTGCCTTCTAAATATTTATGTTGACACCTGTATCTCAGTGCTGCTGACGACTTGGATTTGAGAAGCTTCTATATTTTAGTGTAGAGTGGTTAGTACATTGACTCATAACTGGTCAAAGCGCTGAGAATACGTGACTGTTGAGTGTTCTACCCTGTATGAGACATTTCTATCACTCTCCCCTGCCCCAAGGTTCAGAGAACATCCTGGAAGATGGAGTGGAAAGGATGTCAGAGCAGGAGGATGAGGAGGAGTGCCGTGAAAGCCTGTCCTCTGGACCAAACATAGCTGCCACACACATCAACTCACAGCAGCTGTGGTCACTGGCACCAGACCTATACAAGTTAGTCAACATACCAGCATGGATGGATGGGGACCCACTCCCTTATAACTCCATTATAGCTTCCCAAATACTTTAATTGAGGCACTATTGGCAATTGTTGATTGACAGAAGAGGGAGAGTCACCTTCCCACATCTGAGTGCATGGCCCCGCATCCATATACATGCTGCCAACACTAATGGGATTCAGGGAATTCTATTTAAAAGGTGAAAGGACAGAAATTGGGAGGGAGACGTGTTGAGGGAACTCAGATGGAGTTGCAGATTAGAGTAAGGGGTGGCTATGATCATGGTTCTGCTATACACATATATGAAACTTGCAAAGCTTAAATGAAAAGAAAAAACTCAGTAAGATGTAGCCTCATTTCCTTGTGCAGTATCTCCAGTGACACTAGGTGGTTAGGGTGGCTCAGAACTTTCGGGTCTAAGCATCTAAAAGAGTCAGATTTATTTTGGGAGAAGCTCTATGTCACCTTTTGCGAGAAAGAAGTTGTTAAAAAGACTTTGCCAAGAAAGGCTGTTTTATAAATCTGAAAAACAAACAAAGCTTTCTGTGAACAGCTACCCCCCCCCCCATAAAGTCTCTTGACGAGGTTGCAGGGCATGTACTGCGAGGCGGAGCCAGCCCTAGAGAATAGTTTCAAGAATTTCCTGAGCTTCTGAGGTGCAGTTACAGTTACGGGAACTAATCAGTGGAAGTGACTCATTGAGTGCCAGTAAGTGACAAGGACAGGTGTGAGTCCCAAACACTCTAGAAGGAAGGGGCTGAAATCTCCTGTGGTTTTCTTAGCGTCTTTACCAAGATGATCAATCTCCTTCCGTCTGCATCTACTCAAGATATTGCCAGTGGGATGAGCGGTCTGTGCCACACTGTCATTTGAGTTTCTGGGGTCCAGAGATGCCTGCTTCACTCTTAGTTACTTTCAAACTGCTCAGGTGGAATCCTAAAATCTCACCTTTGATTTGGTATGGATTAGGAAGCTATATCTGATGTTATATTACCCATGAATTTCTACCCAGTTAGGGTAGACTCACAGATGTTTTCAGCTTCTTTCTTCTTACGTCCATATGACTTTCAGTAAATTCCACTTAACATTGCTAAGTTTAATGACGTCATTATGGAACTGGGATAGTGTTACCTGACAGACACACCACTCTAGCATTCAGTGAAAGCATCTGGGCCGAGGATTCTTTTATATGACTGAGTTCTCCTTAGTCACTTCGGCGCAGGTATCATATATATGTGAAACTTGAGGTTGACAGAGATGATATGCCACATACCCACAGAAGGCAGCGGGGCGATGCAGCTTCAATCTGTGGCTTCCTGACTCTGTTTCTGAGCTCTTAAGTAATACATTAAGTTTTACACTTAAACTAGAGTATGTTTTTTTATCTTGAAGATTAATATTTACTTTTATTTGTGTGTGTGTGTGTGTGTGTGTGTGTGTGTGCCACACGTATCCAGGTGTCTGTGGAGGCCAGAAGAGAGTGTTAGATCTCTTGGAGTTGAGAGTGTTAGATCTCTTGGAGTTGGAATTAGAGGTGGCTGTGAGCTGTCAGATATGAGTGCTGAGAACTGAACTCGGGTCCTCTGGAAGAGCAGTCAGTGCTCATAACCAACAGACCATCGCTCCAGCTCCTATGACTAAAATCTTGATGTGAATGCACAGTATTACAACGTTCGAACTTTCCCATGACTAGGTTATTTCTGAAGTTTGATTCTCTGGGGTTTCAATTACTTAGTAGGAGACAAAACTCTCATTTAAATTGTGTGAGAACCTCGGGGCCACCAGGGTTATCTTTTTCTTAGCATCAAGGCCTGCTGAGAATGGCACCTGAAGAAC
Organism: Mus musculus; assembly: GCF_000001635.26. NCBI lineage: Eukaryota > Metazoa > Chordata > Mammalia > Rodentia > Muridae > Mus > Mus musculus. The sequence goes on along the minus strand of NC_000067.6, from coordinate 184,575,587 downwards.
ATGATATTTCTGTGGGAACCCAGAGGAAGAAGTCTTTGACACATCACTCCATACAAAGTACCATTACAAAATAGCTTAAATATGCATATATGTCTGTGGCTATCTACCTCCCTTCAATAAAACATTTACTCATGTCTATCAGAATTGGAACATTAAAAAAATTAGAATAAGCAAACAAACAAATGCCCCCCTAGACCCTTAAACAAGAGCACTCATATTACCACACTCAGAAACAACCACCCAGGGGCTGGAGAGATGACTCAGTAATTAAGAGCACTGGCCTCTCTTCCAGAAGACCCAAGTTTGATTACCAGCATCCACAAGACAACTCACAACTGTGTGTAACCTCAGTTCCAGAGGAACTATGCCCTCACACAGCCATGCAGGCAGAACATCAATACACATGAAAATAAATAAATCTTAACAAAACAAAACAAAACAAAACAAAACAAAACACTGTATGGAGGGGGTGCTTAAAATAACGGCTATTCGCCATTTTTTAATACTAGCATTTGATATGTAAAATGGGATCATGTCTACTATTTGAGCTGACAAGATTTATATATCCACTGCAAGGGCTTCATGCACTTAGCCATCTCCCCAAGTCTCTTAAACTCTGTTTAATGGAAGGAATATATTTCCATAGTAAGCTTACAGATGACTTTAGAGAAACACACAGAGCAAGGCCCTGCTTTTCTAATTTGTTAGGTCAATGTCTCAGTTACTTATCTGTCAACAGCCAATAGTTTCTTACTTATTAGTGTGGAATTTTCTATGTATGTAAGCATTCCTCCCTTTCCCTCTGCCCTCTTCCCTTCCTTTCTTACCCCATCTCCACTAACGTTTGCTGAGCATGTAGTATTTCCTGTAAGTCATGTTGTGGGTCTGCATTTTGCCCTGCTGTGGGCTAGCCTGCGTGCTGTCAGGTGCTGGGCTCAATCGAAGCGCTGATACACTGCTCAGGGAGGGACACCGAAGCTGGGTTCCCTGACTCCCGGGAATCCAGTCACCTCTGGAAAACTGCACAGTGGAGTCAGGAACAGAGGGCCGGAGGTCCATGGGTTAGCGCCGAGGCCAGGGCCTAGGGCTCCCAAACTCCTGGACATCTTGACGCCATTGGGTCTCAGGGAGCTGGGAATGGAGTTGGAGTCCTGAGGGCTGAGGATGATGATGAGCCCAGGGCCAGGGGAATGGGGAATGCTGAGTTAGCTCATTTGCTATTGTCCTTAGCTTAGCAGTGGTTGTCTGGGAGCACAAAGGGGCCTTCTGTAGGCTGTGGCTCTGTAGGCAAAGGTATTTTCCATGTTCCCCACAGTGGTCCTTGATGGAAGAGACAGTCCTTGGTTCCAAACAGTTTATTGCTTGTTCATTGTGGAAAAGGGGTGCATACCACCTTCTCAGGGTGGACCAGAGATTAAATACCTTTTGCAGGAAGGAATGTCTGGGAAGGGAAGCTTATTGGTTAAACCTCCAGGGCATCTAGATGCCTTGTTAGCATGTAGAATTCTGTTCTGGGCTACTTGAGCGACATGGGTAGTGTGGCCACGTGTTCTGGGCCAGGAATCTGGCAGGGATCAGGGAGACACTTACCCTCTCAGGTGGGTGCCTGCGTGCCAGGGTCTCAGACCCACTCAATTCAAGTTTCTTGGCATGGTTCTTTGTTGTACATCTTGTTAATCTCAGATGGTGAGTGTTGCAGCTCTTATGAGATGAAGGCTGTGGTTTTCTTGCTCACTTCTCGTGTCCATGAACAAAGATATTTTTAAGAGGTAACTATTTTCAGCTGAAAGCAAACAGCCTTTTAAAAAGTGTCTCTGTTTCCTTAGGTGCAGACATTTTGGAAATGCCAAATTGAAAATGCATATGCTCCCGTGGAAGAAGCAAAGGGGGTTGATTTGCTAAGTGTGCATCTCTTTGTTGTGGCTCAGAGATCTGAGCGTGGTTTCTGGGAAACCAGGCAATGTGGAAATGAAAGAGATTCTGTGTCTCGAATTGCTGAGCCACCACTGGGCTGTCAAACACAAACATAAGTTTTGCCAATTTAAAGTGGAAGTCTGAGACGAAAGTCAGCTGGCAGTTATCTGTGGCTTCCTGCTGTTACTTGGTTTCTGGTTAGCTTCAGTGAGTTGCTGAGAGGAGAAGAGTTATGAGCAAACCACCCACCTACCCAGTGACATATGGAAGGTGCTACATCGTTGTCCTGTCTCTTTCCCAACCTTGAGAGGGCTGGGGATGCATGCGGCTCCATCTTAGAGCATCTGCGAAGTACTCGTAGAATCCCGAGTCCCATCTTCAGCACCACAACTCTCTGCTTGAAGAACAAGTGTCAGTACTTGTCTTTTAGGCAGGAAGTGCCCACAGAGCTTGTCTATACAGAAAGTTGATGCACACAGACAGGGGTTGGGTGGGGTTGGTGACAACGTGTAAGAAGGTCATTGTCAGAAGATGATGGATCCATGGAACATTGCTTTGGTGAACCTAGATGGCCCATGTTTGCTTGGGTAGCCGAGATTCCAATGAGCTTCCTTGATTGCTACAATCACTTGAGCAAAATGGTGAACTGTTTGGGGCTCTTGGGAAGATGCTCTGCTCTCATCAGGAGCCCTCCTCTAATAAAAATGTTTAGATCATAAGAGATCCTGATTCCGATGAGTGTGTTGTTCATTCCCCTCACTCGGCAAAGCCTTCTAGGTCGTCCTTGGTTTCCCATCATTCTGCCTGCGCTGGCACAGATAAAGTCAGCCAGGAGAGGGGATCAGGGACGTGTCCATTAAGTGCAGGTCTCTGCCACAGAAGAGTTAGGATGAAGTTATAGAAAGAACTGGTTTGGGGCCAAGTTGTAGAGTGATGGACATAACAAGGGTTGAGAGCAGGAGGCAACATTTTTTTTCCTTCTTAAAGGAAAATTGGACAATTATGAAATAAACTCAAGATGTGTGTGTGTGTGTGTGTGTGTGTGTGTGTGTGTGTGCATTGCATGTATGTGTGGGCATATACCTGCACCATTGCCCTCCCCCTCTCTCTGTGTGTATGTGTGTAAGCTAAAGGTCAGATATTTTCCTTTCTTGCTTTTTCTATTAATATTTAAGATCTCTTATTGAATGTGGAACTCACAACTTTGGCAAAACTGGTTGACCATTGAGCACCCAGTATCTCCTATCTTGGTCATCAGCTCTGGGGCTGTGGGTACTTAGCATTACATCCAGATTCTATGTGGATGCTAGGGATCTGAACTTGGATCCTCATGGCTATACAGCGGGTTCTTCACTGACTAAGCCATCTCTCCAACTTCGGGCACTTTGAAAGAAAACTGAGATAGCAATGTCTATAGCACATGTGATAGCCACGTGCATCTGCAAAAGAGTTATGGAAGTGTAATATTAGTATAATATATGGAAGTATAATATATCATTGACATTGCAAAGGTATTGCATGTGTATAGGTGGTTTTAAAATACAGAAATGCACAATTAAAATCCACTTTTACATTCATTTATGATAATCTGTATATCTGTCCATCCATTCATTCATCTATTTTTCTATGTTTGGTTATTTTGTGAGTTTTTCATGTGTAGTTTTTACATGACAAAAATCACAATGTACATTTCGGCTTATGATTTCTTTGTCCTCACAACTGTATGTCATGAACATTTCCTTGTGTTATTGAATGTGGTTAGTTGAATTTTTGGAAGATTCCTCAGCATGCTTTGGTAACTGTCCTGGCTAGTTTTATGTCAACTCAATGCAAGCTAGAGTTATCTGAAAGGAGGGACCCTCAATTGAGAAAATACCTCTATAAGGTCCGGCTGTAAAGCATTTTCTTGATTTGTGATTGATGGAGGAGGGCCCAGCGTATTGTGGGTAGTGCCATCCCTGTGCTAATAGTCCTAGGTACTATAAGAATTCAGACTGAGTAAGCCATGGGAGCAAGCCATGTAAGCAGCACCTCTCCTTGGTCTCTGCATCAGCTCCTGCCTCCAGATTCCTGCCCTATTTGAGTTCCTGCCCGGACTTCCTTCAATGATAGTGCTATGACAGTGTAAGCCAAATATACCCTTTCCTCTCCAAGTTTCTTTGGTCATGGTGCTTCATCAAAGCAGTAGTAACCCTGACTAAGACAGACTTTTAGCCATAGTTTAGGACAGTCAGTATTATGGGCACTTATCACTATGGAAAATATTATCCATTAAGTATCGATTAATTAAGTTAATTATTAATTCTTAATATGCATTTTGTTTTGGGGGGAAGATATAGCTGATATACACGCCTCCATTCTTTCTGCTAAGTGCAATTAAATACCATGCTGGCTAGTTTTTGTTTGTTATGTTTGTTTCCTTGCTTGTTTGTATTTTTCTTTATCCACTTGATACAACCTGGAGTCATTTGTGAAAAGGGAGCCTCGATTAAGGAAACGGTCTAATCAGATTGGCCTGTGGGCAAGCCTGTGGTGCATTCCTTAAGTTAGGGATTGGCCTAGGAGGGCCCATCAGAAGCTGGAATGGGATGTGTTATTCGGTTTCCCTGGGTTGATATGGGGGGCATCTGTTAGGAGATGGGACTTCCATTCCCCACTGAGAAATAGTGAGGGATCTCCTCCTCTTGCCACCTCCTTCTTTGGTCTCAGTACAGACTGTGGGTAGGCTAGGTTTACAGTCATAGCCGCAGGTGGGTGGTGTTAGAGGAGGCCTAGTGAAGACTGGCGACTGTTGCTGCCCTATGTGGGCACCATCCTCCTTCCTTGGTACTAGTGGTGGTCATCAGACGAGAAGTAACTCTCATTGTGTCCAGCAGTAACAGGGGAGCTTTCAGACTTCCTCCGTGTGCCAGTGGTGCCCAAGTGGGAACCTACACTATTTTCACCTGGGTGGAGTAACAGGCATTACTCTTTCTCCTGTTAGGCCTGTGTTAGAAGAAACCAGTTAAAACAGGTTTGGATAAGATCCTGAGTTACATGGTATTGTACTCAAGCTAGCCTTATTTTTTTTTCCCAGTGAAAACCACCCATTACACTAAGAAACAGGAAGATCCCAAATTGAAAACAGAAAGATAGTTGACACAAACATAGCCAGGTGTGGAAGGTCATGAGGACCGTGTCGAAGGGCTGAATGCAGTGGGCTGTGGAGCACAAGACTCTATCTTAAGTAATAAAAACTAGACACTAACATCAGCTGATGATTTAGCCAAGATTTTAAATCAGTTGTCATAAAAATAGTTTGTTAAAAATATAAGCCTGGCTGGAATTACAAATTATAGAAATAGCCTTAACTAGGAAATACAAAGTCTCAGAACAAAAGAAAAAGAAATGAAAAAATTTAAACTGAAAATACAATTAATTAAAATAAGATACTTAATGGCTAGGCTGAAGAGCAGGATGGGGAAGGGACAGAGGCAAGGGCCAGGTAAATGGAAGACAGAAAAATGGCAACAAAGAGAAAACCTGAAAACCAGTGACTAGTGCATCCTAGCCTTGAAAACTAGAACAAGAGTTAGTGAGTGAGCCACCAGGAATGCAGACACTGCAGGCAGACACTGCAGGCACTGCTGACACTACAGGTAGACACCATAGACACTACAGACACTGCAGACATTGCAGGCAGACACTGCAGGCACTGCAGATATACACTGCAGACATTGAAGACACTGCAGGCAGACACTGCAGACACTAAAGACACTGTAGGCAGACACTGCAGGCATTGCAAACACTGCAGGTGCTGAGGAGAGGAAAGATGGAGACCAGAAAAGAACTCTAATGAAGAACAATCAACAGTGTCTCCAACTTGGTAAAAAGCCTACTAATTTCAGAAGCCAGGTGAAATCCAGAAGAGAGAAATGCAGGGACACCAAGCCAAACAAATCACACTCCCAGTTGAAAGCTGGAGACAGTAAAATAAATGCTAAATGATGGAAGCCCCTTACCTGCAAGGGATAAACAATTAGAATAATAATTTTTCTCATCAGAATACTGTATAAGCCTTTCAAAAATCACTAGGAACAGGGCTGGTGAAGTGCTTGCCGCAGCAGCTCGAGTCTCTAAAACTCATGTATTTGATGGAGCCAATCCTGGGCACTGTTGGAATTCCTCCCTGGGGACATGAAGACAAGTGGATCTTTAGTGCTGGCTGGCCAGTCAACCTGGCTAGCTAATCAATGATGCTCAAGTCAGCGAGAGACCGCCTCTCAAAAATCAAGATGGAAACCTTCTAAGGAAGACATTAAAGGATGGTTCTCTGACCTCCATGCACGCGCATATATTTACATAGAGATAAAATAACTGGAAAGGAAAGCCATCTCTCCAACTCTATATTGCCTTGGTCAAATCTAACCCTACTCCCTCTCCTCCAACTCCTATACCACTAGTACTTTCCCCATTCAACCTTATGGACTCCATTATTATTATTATTATTATTTTTATTAAACTCACAGAGTCCATTAGTGCTGCAGGTATGTTCATGGGTTAGGGCCAGTCATTAGAATGTGGACAGCCAATCAGGACACTCATCAGAAGAAAACTGACTCTCTGTCCCCCAGAAGCCTCCATCACCAATAATTCTTTATCTATAGGTGGGACTTGGTGAGTTCTTCTCCCAAAGTTTAACTTTAAAAACTATACTTGAAACACTATTTCGAAGCAAGTGTCCCATATTGGCAAACCTGAAAAAGGCTGTCTCCTCATTAAAAATCCACAGTTGGTCCATCCTTTCATCACAACTCCTAACTTTGTCTCTGTAACTCCTTCCATGGGTGTTTTGTTCCCAATTCTAAGAAGGGGCAAAGTGTCCACACTTTGGTCTTCATTCTTCTTGAGTTTCATGCGTTTAGCAAATTGTATCTTATATCTTGGGTATCCTAAGTTTCTGGGCTAATATCCACTTATCAGTGAGTACATATTGTGGGAGTTCCTTGGTGATTGTGTTACCTCACTCAGGATGATGCCCTCCAAGTCCATCCATTTGGCTAGGAGTTTCATAAATTTATTCTTTTTAATAGCTGAGTAGTACTCCATTGTGTAAATGTACCACATTTTCTGTATCCATTCCTCTGTTGAGGGGCATCTGGGTTCTTTCCAGCTTCTGGCTATTATAAATAAGGCTGCTATGAACATAGTGGAGCATGTGTCCTTCTTACTGGTTGGGACATCTTCTGGATATATGCCCAGGAGAGGTATTGCTGGATCCTCCGGTAGTACTATGTCCAATTTTTTGAGGAACCGCCAGACTTATTTCCACAGTGGTTGTATAAGCTTGAAATCCCACCAACAATGGAGGAGTGTTCCTCTTTCTCCACATCCTTGCCAGCATCTGCTGTCACCTGAATTTTTGATCTTAGCCATTCTGACTGGTGTGAGATGGAATCTCAGGGTTGTTTTGATTTGCATTTCCCTGACAAAAGGATGGACCATCTAGAGACTGCCATATCCAGGGATCCACCACATAATCAGCTTCCAAACGCTGACACCATTGCATACACTAGCAAGATTTTGCTGAAAGGACCCAGATATAGCTGTCTCTTGTGAGGCTATGCCGGGGCCTAGCAAACACAGAAGTGGATGCTCACAGTCAGCTAGTGGATGGATCACAGGGCTCCCAATGGAGGAGCTAGAGAAAGTATCCAAGGAGCTAAAGGGATCTGCAACCCTATAGGTGGAACAACAATTATGAACTAACCAGTACCCCGGAGCTCTTGACTCTAGCTGCATATGTATCAGAAGATGGCCTAGTCGGCCATCACTGGAAAGAGAGGCCCATTGGACACACAAACTTTATATGCCCCAGTACAGGGGAACGCCAGGGCCAAAAAAAAAAAAAAAAATGGGAATGGGTGGGTAGGGAAGTGGGGGGGGGGAGGGTATGGGGGACTTTTGGGATAGCATTGGAAATGTAATTGAGGAAAATACGTAATAAAAAATATTAAAATTTTTTTTTAAAAATCCACAGTTAATACAAACTGTACCCACTGTGTTACCCAAGATGGGAACTGGGCAGTCAGAATGTTTTAAAGAGAATTTTTGTCCCGAAAGGAATAGTCACGAACCATTCTGAAGTTTTGTCCCATTTCTTCCTCCGTAGTCCATGTCTTAAGTCCTATCTGTTCACGAGTTGACTTTACCCACTGTGGTTTGCCAAGTTTCTGTGAGTGATCAGTTCTGCACAGGGTGGCGTTATTCTTTGAGAAAGGTCCATAGAAATCCCAAGATCTTTGAAAGTACTTAATTGTGCATAAAATAACAACTTTGATGAATGAGGTGGTTTTAACTTATGAAGGAATTTTAAAGAGCTTAAGGAATGAGTTTAAGGAATTCATTTTTTTTAAATTAAATTTTAGAGAGAGTAGATTTCCCCTCTCGTTTTGCTGATGGTATATTATTTTTCTTCTCAATGTTTCAGTGGTTCTTGTGTTATCGTATTTTTCTCATTCTTTCCACTGATTTTTTATTTTTAATTGTGTGTGTGCATGCACACACGTGCACACGAATTATGTGCCTACCCACAGAGGTCAGAAGAGGGCATCATGTCTCCTGGCTCTAGAGTTACAGGCAGCTGTGAACTGCCTGATGTGGTTGCTGAGAACAGAACCTGGGTCCTTTGCAAGAGCAGTAAGTGCTCTTAACCCCTGAGCCATGTCTCCAGCCTGGCTTCATCGTATTTCATGGTTGCTTCTTCCTGCTTCCTTTTCAACAGTGGTGTTAAAGGAACTTCAGATCAAACATTGAAAGTGGGGGCAATCGATGACATGGGCGCTGATCTCTAAGAAAAGAGGTGTTCAAACTCAACAGGACTTTCCTTCCTAGTAATCCGTTCTTAGAGAGGGAGAAGGGGAAGGAGAGAGGTAGAAAGGGGAGGAGGAAGAAGCAGAAAATGGAGGGGAGAGGAAGAGGAGGGGGAAGAAGAGGGGAGGGAAGAAAGAATATGAGGGAGAAAGAGGAGGGAAAGAACTGGAAAAGAAGTGAGGTAGGAAGAGAGAGAAGAGACGAGGAACATTTGTTTGATTTTGTAAAAAATAATTTTAGGGCTGCAGAGACAGTGCCATAGTTACAAGCTGGCTGCCCTTGCAATGGCTTAGAGTTCTAACACCTATGCAGTAGCTCATATCAATCTGTATCTGCAGTTCAGGGCATCCAATGCCCTCTGCTGCTGTTGATAATAATGGAAGTTCATTTAGACGAAGCATTGAAACAAATACATAATTAGCATCACGGGTACTTCCCTCTGCTTCCCATCTCTCTCTCCCTTCCCCTTCCTCTCTCTCCTTCTTCCTCTTCCCTTTTCCCCATCTCCCCTCTCTCTCCTCCTTCCACTACCTCTTCCTCCCCACCCCTCTCCTGAGGTACTCCCCCAATAAACCTATTCTGCACAAATTGCTTTAATAATCTTCATGCTATGACAAGTTTTTGCTGAACCAGGAGAAATGCAAAGTTGGAAAGAAGTGGGATTTTATATTGTATTATATTGTATATTTTGTATTTTGAAGAAATACAGCTTGGAAAGGCTTTCCAGTTGGACCCTAGCAAAGGTGTCAGCAAGGCCACAGATTCTTGCTCTTGGGGGGGGTCCTCCAGGGCTTGTGATTCTTAGGTTTCTCTTCACTTTGTGGGAGCATCTTAGTTTATTGCAGACATTCTGAATTCCAGGCCATGCCAATGACTTCATCCCAAATAGTGGAAACACTGAGTGCTCCCATGGCTGCACATCCTCACAGCCCAGACGCCGACACAGCTCATTTCATTTTTCCTGGAGAATTGTTTATCATCTCACACAGGGATGCTGAGATAAACTTTCTCCAAAGATACTTTTCATTATTTGAATTCTGTCTGTCCATTTCTATCCAGTATCTAGCCTTGGAAACATCCAACTTAAGTTTCTCTTGAGCTACTGTTATACTAAGAAGTGACTTCTTTTATTTTCCAGTCTATTATTTCTTTGTTTCTTTCAAACTGCACCACCATCTTCTACTTCTTACTGTGATAATTCCACAATGTCATCTCACCCGGGATCTCACACGGAAGAACCAAGCCTCATTTTCACAAGTCTTAGGACCAGTGACATCAAGAGTGAAGAGCCCAATGTCTCCTCTCTACTCCCTTCCCTTCATAGAGCAGGCTGCCATCACCTCAGACATCACCTCACGGATGGGAAACTGTTCCTCATCTATTCTCCTCACTGCACCAAACACTTCAGCTTGGAAAGTTTGTGTGAGCCTTACACATTCTCAGATGCACTCCGTTGCGCCTGCCTGAGGTGAAATGATACGGTGTTCAGTGGAAGGAATCTGGTTGGTGCCACAGACTGTGACTCTGGGGCTTTTAACTGGCAGCAATGGTAAATGCTCTCCTGATGTGGAAACTCCAACCACCTTGTACTTCAGAGAAGGCAGGTCCAGCAGCACTGCCCTTTAACTCAATGTCCTGGGTTAACACCCATGCAACTATGTCTGGAACCTGGTAATTGCATTATAAACATGATGGTCCACAAGGCGTAGTCCCTGCAACCACTGGCAGTGACAGGGGTTGGCACAAGGGCAAACACAGGAAGAGTCCAATGATGGTAGGAATGAGAAGACATTGTCTGAGGATACCAAAGGCATTTGTCGGCACTGCAGTGACTTTTCTTCAGGTACTTGGGGTGCACCACACAGCAGTTTGTTGGATATGGGCTTTAACATACTATACATGCCATGGACAGATGGGAGCTACTGAGTTGAATGCTTCCTCATTAAATACCTTAAACCCATTTATAGTGTTAGCATTAAGGATCAGAGGGAACACCTTTTTGGATGCATCAAGAGGACTTGGGCACAACTCTACACAGTTGTGACATTTTATGGGATGTGATTTCACGAGTAGCTTGCCAAATATTTGCAATAACACCATTCCATTGTATTTCTGTCATAGTCCTATAATCTCAGGAGTTGCGATTTATTTGGAAAAAAAAAAAAAGGAAAAATGTTCTATCAAATCCAAGTTCCCTGGGGACTATGTGATCATCAGTCATGAAGGCAAGCCCCCAAGTTGTGTGTGTGTGTGTTTTAATTTTTATTTTAAATATTGTCTTCTCAGGTGGATTTTTCTGTTTGGTATCACATCCTCTAACAGGGATGGATGGGATGAGATTTAATTAGTTTCTTGTGGGAAGTGGTGCCTAGATGGGAGTGTATGTGTGTGTGTGTGTGTGTGTGTGTGGTTTTGGCAATTGTTTTTTCTGTAATGGGCATGTGCAGTATGTCATGCTCGTTGAAAGAGCCGTGCCAACAAACCACACTCCTAGTTCCCAGTAATCCCCTCTGATGCCTGTTAGTTAGATAACTTAGACTTCTCACACTTCTCCTTCTTACCTCTGCAGAGAGGATCATTGGGCTCTGTACGTTTTACCCATAAGGCATTTTTCAATGGTCAAAGTTCAACTACTGAGGATGAGTCCCCTGTCCTTATGCTTGGATGACACCATTTTGCCATTTGTGGATGACAAGGGATATTGGAAGCCTTAGAATGATACAAGCCTACTGGAAAGATGAACGAAAAGGGTAAATCCTATTATGAGTAAAGGAAATCTTAGAATGAGGGCAGAATTAGTGAGTGGGGCTCAGACTGGAAGAATCCCTGGCTTCTCACCTCCCCTTCGATGGAAACAACAAAATAAGCCAGAGAGCAAAGCTCCTGGCCATTTGCTTCCATCTCTATGCTTATCAGCACGCTCACATGAATCCTTTATACACTTGGAGCCCATCTTCAAGCAGAGAATTAGAAGTGATGGAAGCCATTGGCTTTATTTTAAAGTTTCCAACTTCCAACCAGTTGAACATTGGTCCTCATTTCACCAGGATTTTTTATTATTTATTTTATTTTTATTTATTTTTTATTTTTTTGGTTTTTGGTTTTTCAAGACAGGGTTTCTCTGTGTAGCCCTGGCTGTCCTGGGACTCACTTTGTGGACCAGGCTGGCCTTGAACTCAGAAATTCACCTGCCTCTGTCTCCCAAGTGCTGGGATTAAAGGCGTGTGCCACTACGCCTGGCTAGGAATTTGTTTTTGTTGTTTTGTTTTTTTTTTTGTTTTCTCCTTCTTTTAAAGCCAAGTTTTGACTAAGTGTTGAAGCTATGTGGTCTTTCTTTTGGGTGACATGAAGTGGTATGTGAACCAATGGTGCTCCAGAGTCTGGGCCCACTGACTTCCACGTGGCCTACCTAGTGCTTTGGGTGCAGATGTGGCAGGGGAGTCCGAGTGGCTGGTCTGCAGTGATTCTCCCTCTCTGACTGCGCCCTACCCCGTACTGCTGAATTGGATGCAGGGATAAGAGGTATCGTCTTCCAGCTTCCAGTCTTCCAGTTCTTGACTAGGACCTTGCCTGCATCTCCTCAGAAGGGCTCCTTTTAAGCGAATGGGCAGACAGATGGATGGGATCGCTGTGTAAAGCAGAAGAGTGGCTTTTAATGGAAAAATGAGGTATTTTCCACTGTGGTAAACTGTCTCTTTTTTTTCAGTCATAAAATTGTTCAAAAGAGGAAGTAAAAAGGAGAACATGTATTCATTTGTTTTGACTTGAGTTCATAAATTGAGTTCTTAAGAATGCTGTCAGGCACCTATTTCGAAGAATGATGACTTTGTTTCTACATGGAAACATCACAACACTTTCAGAAGATAATAACCTCCCATTGTGACCTGGATTTACAACTGGGACTGTAGGTCACAATGAGTAGGTGTGTAGGGGCTTTCAGTGTGAGGCCACCAGAATGAGAGAGCCCCGTTTGTGTGTGTGTGTGTGTATGATGAAATATTAGTGCCTATTCAAATGACAATATCAGAAACTGTGATCCGTAATAAATTAGTTGATATTAGAAAGGCATGATATACCAGGCATATGGCATTAAGGTATATGGCCTTAATAATCCCTGCAGCCAGCCTTAGGAATGGATGCGCATACCAGAGCACATTCACACAAGCATACAGAACCAGATCCATTATTTAGACAGATCCTCAGTGCTCTCAATAGTCCCTAACTGTGGGACAATCTCAGTGGCCAGCTGCAGACTCTTGCCCTTTCCTACAGAAGGAAAGAGCTGAGTCTGGGCTTCACAATTCTGGAAACCACTGAACAGAGCCACTGCCAACCTCCCACCACTGGTTCTCCACCAGCAGTGGCTGAGAAAGCAGAAGGGAGGCAGATGTGGCTGCTGCCCAGTTGAAAGCAAGGAGATGTAAAGCGAAGTAAGTGGCGGGTGGGCATGTGGTATGTGCGCAAGCGCTACTTTTTTGGTAAGGTTCCCTCTGGCCACCCCAGACATGGCGGGAAGCTGATTTCATTTTGTGGTACCTCCCTTCCTGGCAAGGGCAGGACAATAAAGAGCACCACTGACATAGACATTTGGAGGGTGGGTGCCTTCTTCACCCCAACATTTTTGCCCATCCCTTTTAGCTGATTCTTCTTTGAATAAAAACTAAGGAAAATGGGGGCAAGGCCATGTAGGGTGTCTGAGGTGATGAACATGGTGAGGACACTGTTGCCAAACCTGAGAGTGAATGTAGGACCATTCCCGAGTTGTCCCTACTGGTAGCTCTTCAGGGTCTCCAGGAACTCCAAGGGAAGTTCAACTCACCAGCTTGACCTGAAGGCGAACTGGCTATGAGCCTGCACACTGGGGAGGTGACAGGTACAGGACTGGGTCCTCTTCCCTTCCTTATTTACAGCATTTAATTGACAATGTGACCCCCAAGCATGGAAGCAGGATCCTGAATGCACCGTCTGTCAAGCCCTTAGCACCTTTGCTTTCTGAACAACTTAGTAAATAAGGTTGCCATTTTGTCTGTTAAGTTTACTGGGCAGTATCTGGAGAAATGATATCTGAGGTCTCTTTACGGCTTCTACATGCCTGCACACATTCATACACACTGTACATATGTGGGTACCTGTGCATGAGTGCGTTCATGTGCACACACACACACACACACACACACACACACACACACACACCCCACAAGCCTAGTTAGTTATTTTATGGTAAAGTGGTAAAGGATGTGTTTCTCAGTGGCTTGTCAGAGCCTGCCTTGTATGCTGAACATGCGTAGGGAAGTCAAAGCGAGCTCTCTGAAGCCTTGGCAGAACATCTGGAGGAGGATGGGCTCTTTCCCCATTTCTCATTCATCTGGTGTCACATGGATCCAGCTATCAGCACGTGTCTCTTTTTCATTAAATTTTTTTTAGAGTATTATTTTATTTTTCAGTGCCCCTTTTCCTTTTCTGGAAAACAATTTTGTAAGGTACAAGCTGCTTAGATGAGGTGCTGAAATCCCTGCCGGAGGAAAGGCTCCGTGTAGCAGACCAACACTTACTTCAACCCCAGCAGTGACACTTAGAGGTTTACCCTTTGCCATTTAGCACGTCCCTTGGCTGTGTGAATGCACACGGTGTATCCTGGGAATTTAGCACATCCCTTGGCTATGCGCGTACGCACAGTGCCTTCTGGAACCTTCCCAAGTCTCTCCATTTTATACTTTGGGGTGATATTAGCTTGACCAATACTAAAAAAAGCAACATTAGAAGGATCTAGTTTTCTAACAAGAGAGCAGTGGGCTTTCTAGAGACCATGGCTTCATTTCCTATGCAAGGAATCCTCTAGCTCCATGAGGTCCACATGCTCAGGCCCAGGCTTCCCAAACCTGTATCTATCCCCCCAACCCCCCGTCTATCCTCCCCTACATATCTCTCCTTCCTACCTGCCCCCCACCCCCAGCCTATCCTCCTCAGTCTGTGCATAGTCTGACTCTCATGAGATAATATGATGAAATGTTAATGTGGATTAGTCAGCCATATTTTCTGAAGATTAGGGTTGTGTGCATAGAACAAACAATCTGATCTCTTCCCCCGACCCCCGTGTGCGTGTGCTTCTGTGTGTCTCTGTGTGTAAAAGTGTATCCCATGTGTTATTTGGCCCAAACTCACACTAAAACTATTGTTTATTCAAGTTTTCTTGGGCATCACATATTTTAGTTTTGAAGATTGACAGCTGGAGAGTAGACACTTTCTGTACCTGAAGACCCTCCAAAACATCCATTTTTCAAATCCTCCGTATCGTCAGAACATTCAGCAGCAAGCTAAACTCTGGGCAGCTCGGCATTTTTGATTCAGTCATGTGTTTACTTTTAACAACGAATCATAGAAGACTTTGTAAGCTCCTTGAGGCATCTTTCAAGGCAAAGCTGTGTGAGGTATGAAGTGAGAATCTTGCTCTCTAATTTCTTTGGCTGCAGAGCATCAGGGTTTGGCATGGTCAGATGGCAGCGTCCCCTTGCTGAAGCAGAGGGCTTGCTGTCATCTCTACAGAGGGGCTTACGTCTCTCCTCAGTTACCCAGTTGTCTACCATCTTCTCCCTCTTTGCCTGTTAAAGAAACAGCCTGATCTCTTTGATGCTCATGTGTGTTTAACATTTGTGGCTCCAGGATCTGTGGCTCAGAAAGGTGATCTGACTTTCTATGGAAGATATTCCTAGGCTACAGATGTGTGTGCGTGTGCGTGTGCATGTGCGTGTGGTGTGTGTTTGCATGTATGCATGTGTGTGTGTGTGTGTGTGTGTGTGTGTGTGTGTGTGTGTGTGTATGGAGGCCAGTGGTCAATGTTGGGTCAATGTAACGTTAGGTATGCAGAGGTCAATATTAGGTGTGCAATATCTTCCTCAGCCTTCTTCTGCTTTATTTTTATTTTTGATGTGTGATCTATCACCGAGCCTGGAGCTAACCAGTTGGGCTAGAATGGATGGCCAGCATGTCCCTGGGATTCCCAGCATGTCCCCGAGATTCTCAGCATGTCCCCGGGATCCCCCTGCCTTCCCTTTTTCCTTGGCAGCTGGGGATTGCACTGAAGTCTTCTTGGAGTGCTTCTCCCAGCGACCATCTGCCCAGCTCATCACGTGCAGGTTCTAAACACAGCTTGTCAGCGCTGACAAGGCCTTCTGAGTAACTCGACAAATGTCAGGGAGGAGAATACAGATTAATTAAGATTTATAAATGCATACTGAAATTATTTTGAAAATTTAAATTTTTTATAAAAATCTGCATTTTAAAATTAAATTCATGTTCACTGTGGATCAAAATATTACACATCTAAAAGCAGGAAGACACAAGTCACACTTGAATCTGACACCCAGAGAGCACCACTGTTAGTATTTTTGAAGTGTAGTCCTATAAATATCCTAAAAATAAATGTACAATTTGAACAAGCAGCATGTGACCCATGCAATACTCTGCAACTTGTTTTTTATTGTTATTGAACACTGGGAGATGTAAAAATTTTCCAGTGTGATATTGCTTGTCAGTGCAATTGTGCATTATTAGTTTTCAGAGTTTTGGGGAAGTTGCTGGTCTCATTTAAAAACATAATATTAGATGTGTAGTCTTCTTCCATAAAACTATTTATCCAGTTACATAGGGAATTTGGGTATAAGTGTCAGAACTGTGAAAGATAAATGTTGATCCTACATATAAATAGACCCCACCCTAAAAACATCACAATTGATTTTTACTTAAAAACACATATTTTTTACACTGTGTGTGTGGGTATGTGTATGTGGTATGGTGTGTGTGTGTGTGTTATGGATGAGTGTGTGCATGTGTATGTGTATGTGGTATGGATGTGTGTGTGTGTATGTATATGTGGTATGGTGTGTGTGTATGTGGTATGGATGTGTGTGTGTATGTGGTGGTAGTGGTGGTGTGTGTGTGTGTGTATGTGTATTTGGTATGGATGTGTGTGTGTGAGTGTGTGTGAGTGTGTGTGCGTCACAGTGCATTAGCAGAGGGCAGAGGACAGTTGGTTTTCTCCTTCCTCCATGTGGGTTCCAGGAATTGAACTCAGGTCTTTAGACTTGGAAGCACATTCCTTTCCCCACTGAGCCATCTCACGGGTCCCTACTTTATTTTAATGACTGTGCACACATGGGACATTTGAGGGCTTCTCATCTAAATGTACTATATCCAGGCTTATGAGCAGTTAGGCATCTGTCATCTTCGTTTCTGTAGACTGGCTTAGGGCTAACAAAGAGGAGTCACTGATGGCCCGGAAGATTGTCTGCCTTCCCAGCAGCTCCGAAGACCCCTGAGAGGCTGGGGCTTCCCTTGGTCACAAGCCAGCAGCAGTCATGAGTGAGAACTCTAGTGTGGATTTCACAAGACCTTTGTCACAAGTGTCACGTTTCCTGTAGGAAAGTTGAATTTGCCAGCACACTCCCTGTGAGTAACTCCACTCTCAGCACAAGACTTGGCGGAAGAGAAAAGTGAATTCTCAGAGGAAACAAAGTGAATCCCCTAGTTCCTGAATGCTGACGATGACGGTTCCTTTTCTTCCATATTTTGGGTATACCCCGTCCCCAGTGTAGCATTCTATTTATTTCCATCATCTGAGAATGAAAATGAGGTAGCTTGGGAAAGCATAGGAAACAAGGGAGCTTTCCAGGGAGAGCTAGGTCTTGGGGAGTTTCTGTGCAGGTCTAACCTGGGATAGAGTTAAATGGCTTCTGCAGCCCATGGAGTCAGCAATAGGGCTATATTATCAATTGCAGTAACTTTAGATGCTATTTACTGGGTGCTTTTGATTGGAAGGCTGTGTGCTTTACATCCTCATTGCTCTGAAGAGTAGATGACTTGTTTTTCTTTGAATTGTACTAAGAGGCAAAGAGAACGGAATCTGTCGCTCTACCATCAGGATTCATCCTTGCTGGCTCTGAGACCTGGGGAAAGTTGCCTGCTCATCCGTTGCTTCATTTCTCTCATCTGCAGAATGGGTACAATGCAGGGTATGATCCAGGTTAGGCAAAACACCCTGGTTCAGAGAGTCCATCTCTGAGCCCCTGTCCTCACCCTGCCTTTTCCCCGCCCCTTCCTGCCAGAGCTCCGCCCCTTCCTGCCAGAGCTCTTCCCCTTCCCTTTTCATGCCCTGAACACTTAGCATCCAGGTCTTTCACGTGAAGTGCTGTGGAACAGAAGCACACAGTGGGGTAGGAGCACCCCAGAAATAGGAACCTTTGGACCACAGGCTCTGGGAGTACAAGGGTGTATTCTAATGGGTGAAAGGCTGGAGCCATACCAGGAGCGAGGACACATTTGCTGCCAGGTTCCTATCGTGAGTTCCCGAAAACACACTTAAGGAGATGGCTACCTACTTTCCTCAAATTATTTGGGCTTTGGTGTGGGTCTGGGAGAAAAATCATACACTGTAGCCTCTCTTCAAGTTCAGGATCTCAGTTACCTTGGCCATCCTCAGGATGACATCATTTTGGGGCCCAGGCAACAGGCAATCCAGGCCTCATCTTTTCCTACATAAGCCGACAGTCCTCTTTGCTTGTGGGTAACTATACATTTTCTTTCCTGGATTGAATGATTAGGGGGAGAGTACGGTTGGTTGTCATTTTAAATACCTGCAAATTGTTTTCTGATTTGGTTATGAGAAGGATTTTGGGGTAGCCTTCCATCAGCCTCAGTTAGTATCTCTCCTATTATATTTGCCTTAACATTTGTTCCAAACCTCTAGCTTCATGTGGTGCCTCTGGAGCCATCCTGTGTCCTCAGGGCTGGGCTAGAAGTTCCCGAGAGTCCCTGTCACTACTGGAAAGGGAGCCAGCATCTCTGAAGAGCCAGGAACAAACTGGCAAGAAAGGGAGGAGAACCAGGGTTTCTGCATTTATTTAGATGCTTGTTGTGCGTGTATGTATGCATTTGTGTGTTTACAGGTATGTAAACATGTGTTTACATGCATGAACATGCTAGAGGCTGACATTGTGGGTCTTCTTCAATTGCCCCAGACCTTGCTTTTTGCATGCCTGCTCATTAGCAAGACTGGCTGACTGGTAAACTCCAGGGATCCCTCTGTCTTTGCCTCCTGTGTGCTGGGATTGATGGAAATATCTCCTCAGCTACTTCAGCCTGTTATTTTAACATGTATTTTGGCTTTAATAGTACTGGGTAATTCCATGAAGAAGAGATCTTCTTGCCACCAAGAGACTCTGTGATAGCCCGTCTGTGAACTTCAGTCCAGAGATAGCTGTCTAGACCTGAAACGAAGGACAAGTGTGTGGGTGAGGTTCAGATTGCTTTGCCATCATTTGAGTGGGGCTCAGATGATTTTGAATAGAGTGGAGTATAAGACAATGCATCCATTCTCAAAAACCACATGGTGTAGCTGGGAGGTAAAGTTAAATAATCTCTGTCTGTCTGTCTGTCTGTCTGTCTGTCTGTCTCTGTCTTTGTGTGTGTCTGTGTTTGTATATGTGTGAATCCAAGTATTGAGCTCAAGGTCTTGTACGTGGATGGCATGTGCATGTGTCTTCTACTGAGTAACATCCTTAACACGTGACTGTAGGGACAATTCTGAAACTTAGGCTTCTTTAAAAAAAATCCCAGAAATATTATAAGAACGTGCTTTCTTTTTAATCCCAGGTGTGGGATACAGGACTAGTGCAGACTGTTCGAGGCAGCTGATTATGATTTTCCTTGTGCTCTAGCAGAGGCATGGTTTTGCCAGCTGCAGAAAATTTCTTCAGGCTGCTTGCAGTTTGCGTAGTAGTCAAGCTCAAAGAAGAAACAAAAGGAAAGAAATTAGATTCATGGATCTCTGTCTGTCTGTCTGTATGTTTCTCTCTCTTAGTTCACAGGCTGTAACAAATCCACTGGTTGGAAAACTCTACATGATAAAATCATTTTGTAAGAAAATAAGCCTAGAAAAATGAAGCTCATATTCTAAATGATTGACAAAACTGTGTTTTGAAAGAAGCCTTTATTTAGGTTTTCTGTAACTTTTCAAAGTGTCAGGATTTGGACCGAGTTCTTTGTGTGTTCATGTATATCCTAGTGAAATACTCTTGAGAACAAATGCCCAGCACCTTGGTTTAATTTCGCTATAGGTAGGAGAGGTGCTAGAAGTCCTCTATCTAGTGACAAAATAGCTCTTCAAACATGCTAGAAAAGGGACAGGAGCCATGGTCTGTGGGTTTAGGGAATCTTGCTGATGGTTGGGAATGGTTCTTCTGGAAATGGCCATCTTATATCCCCATGGGAAAACAGGGTGACAGGGACACTAGAGGATAAATGCAGAAGAGAAGGAAGCTGTTAGAGTGACCATGGTTGTGGTTTTCTCATGTTTTACGTATAATATTGTATATTATATAGTGTGTAATATATTGTATAACATATATTATACACATGCATATATGTGCTTATCTACACACACTCAAATGGTTATACTAACAAAAAATGGAAGACAGGAAGAAAATCTTGAGACTGGAGGGCAAAACAAACTCACATTCTTAGGAATGAATGGATTAAAAAAAACTTAATTTTCCTTGAAGGGACATTAAAAATTAACTCTTGGTCTCACTGGGGTCAGTCTTACAGAAGTAGGTAGACCTACCCGTGTGGCCAAAGCTGCCCTCTGAGAAACACTGAGAGCTGCTTGTAAGTCTGTCCTGGGCTCTGCCCCTCTGCCTCATTCAAAATGCAGCAATTTGGGTTTGCTGACAGATAGCAGGCTTTGCTGTTTGGTTGGTTTTGTTTTATTCTGATTATTTCAGTTACCTTGTTCTCCTTGGAAGTCCTACCAACAGCACACTGGTCCTCTCAAGTTAATTATTCGCTGTCTTATCTCTTAGGTGTGTTTTTGTCTATCTTCTGGTGTGAAGCATTGTCACTTATTATCTCATTCTCTATTTGAATGTTATGTCCCTACTCTGATAAGCAGCTTTTCAAATCTTCAAATTTTCTTGTTTTATACTCTCTCTCTCTCTTAAATGAGCACAACCTTGCTTTCTCATCTCTCTGAGATGGTAATAACAGTGCATTGAGGCTTTTTCCTCTTCTGTTTTTTCACTTGTATTTCTTGACTTCTACTACAGATCTAGTGTCGAACGTCCTCCATGCGCCTTTGGCCTGGGTCTGGGATAACATTGTCATGATCTCCTCACAGAGAGCCATGAGCCCAAGTGATCTGCTGACCCAGTCTCATGTGCTCATGGACGATGCTAGCACATGTCACTCACATCTGCTCAGGTTCCATCAGCTGGGGAATGATGTGGCCAAGCTCAGAGTCAGATGCACAGAGGAATAGAATCCACCCTGGCCTGGTTTGCTTTTCTGTTTCTGGCTTAAACACCGAACCAAAAGCAACTTAGTGGAGAAGAAGGTTTATTTGGTTTCTGCTTCCAGGTCACAGTCCAGCACTGAAGAACATCGAGGCAAGAATCCAAGCAGGTCTGTATCCAGTTTTTTATTATTCACTTTACTTCCTGACCACTGCTCCCCGCACCCCTCCCTTCCTCACACAGTCCCTTCTCCACTTCCTCCCCTTCTCCTCTGAGAGGGTGGAGCCCCCTCCCACCCACCCACCCCCGGCTGAGTATCCCTCCTGTCCTGGGTCATCAAGTTTGCAGGGCACAAACAAATGGGGTACAAATCTAAAAAAATTAAAAAATTTAACCCAAATACAATCACACACACACACACACACACACACACACACACACACACAGGGACTGATGTAGGACCATGGAGAATGCTGTGCTCACTGGCTTGTCTCCAGGTTCATGGTCAGCTGTCTTCTTATATAGCACAGGATGCCTGCCAGGGTAATGGTGCTGCCCACAGTGGGATGAACCCTTCCATATTAATCAACAAGTAAGGTGATTCTTCTCACATATGGCCACAGGCCAATCTTACTTGGGCAATCCCCAAGCTGAGACTCTCTTAGATGCTTCTAGGACACATCAAATTGACAGCTGAGGCTAAAGAGGACACACCTCAAGGCAGCTAGCTTGTTGATCAGTGATAACATATTTACACGCACATACTCATACAAACACACACACCATCTCATACACATTACATGCATTCCCTGCTATGCATGCAGAGTCAGATGTGCAGGTCCTCACACATATGCTGCCATTTACATACTCTGTCATATACAGTTACACACACGTACTGTCATCCACACACTGCCATATGCATGCTGTTACACACACTTACAAACATGCTATCACATGCATACTCACATACTGCCACATACATATGTGGTTACAATACACTATCCTACATATGCTGCCACAATATGCTACCATACACATATGCTATCATACATAGGTGTTCTTCACAAAGCACACATACCTATAAGCATCCAAATTTGTGAGCCTTTAGTTTTAAGGGTTACCAATTTATGTATGTATGTATTATGTACCTATGTCCTATCTATGTATCTATGTTTCTATGTATCTATCTATGTATCTGTCTGTTTGCCTATCTATCTATCTATCTATCTATCTATCTATCTATCTATCTATCTATTCTCTGTCTGTCTGACTTACAGATTTGGGTCATGAGTTACTAATGAAAGAATTGGAGAGAATAACAATGTTTTCGTTTGAAGCCATGGTGGTAATGATAAGTGCTATTTTTATTTTACAAAGGATTTATTCATGTGTGTATCCATATGCATGCATGTACAAATGAGTGTGGGGGCTGGCGGAGGCCAGAAGAGCATGCTGGATCCCTGGTGCTAGAATTATAGGTGATCCTGAGTGGCCAGATATGGATGCTGGGTGATGACCTCAGGTCCTCTGCAAGAGTAGCAGATGCTCACAACTGCCGAGCCATCCCTGCAGCCCAGTCTATCCCTGTAGCCCGATCCATCCCTGCAGCCCGATCCATCCTTGAAGCCCGGTCTATCCTTGCAGCCCGGGCCATCCCTGCATCTCCCAGATTTCATTTCTTGTCAGGGTTTAGAAATGAGGCAGTTGATCTTACCCCCCCATTGCTAATCAAATCCTTGACGATTTGCTTTCCTTTTGGAACCCAGCTTCTGTTCAGTGGGTCCTGACCTGCTGTTCTGTATGTCTGCTCGCTGAGTTTACTGGAGTCCCTTTCATTACTCGGGCAATGCTGCTTTCCTTCAGTAAACATGAACAGAAGCCAACGAACACATTTATGGGAAGAAATCCTACTGGGGCTATTGTAGGTGGCATGGTGTGTGGGTACCAAGCCAGCTGTTTGCCTCTGGAGGTCTCACTGGAAAGCTTGGCCTGGTTCACATGTGGAAATATGTCTAGTGGTCTCATCCTCTTCTCAGCCTCCTGTTCACTGCATGTCTTGGCACTAGCTTCTGGGCAGAGACCCACAGGACTGCATGGCTGCGTTTTGTAGGTTAGGAATGGCATGCGTGTGGTGTGAAGCTTTTCCACTGTCCAAAAACCAACATGGGTAGTCCCTCTGATTTTAATTTTATACACTCCTGATGGAAACAAGGTACCCTGTGTCTCGTATTGGAATAAAGATTCCAGAATATTCTGCCTTATACTTTGGATTCTACCTAAAAGCTACAAAAACTTAAAAAGTACATTTTTAAAACTTCTCTGTTAGTGGAGATGGTTCTGTGTGTATTTGATATAAAGCTGTTGGTATCATACTATGGCTTTGGTTTCTTGGGGAGAAGAAATACCAGATATACAACACACACACATGCACACACGCACACACACACAAAGCAGGAGGGAAGAAATAAGGGAGAGAAGGAGGGAGAGAGAAACAGAGACAGAGATAGACAGAGAAAGACAGAGCCAGAAAGGCAGACACAGACAGATATAGAGACAGAGAGACATACCCAGAGAGAGACACACATACACAGAGAGATTGATTTCTGCTTTGTGGGCTAAGGGAACATACCAGAGTTTATGAGTGTTGGGATTTAATTCTAGGAAACCGTGTCTTCTGGCATCTACCAATATAGCCTCTGGAATTTATTATGTGCCCGCAATGTCTCTCTGAGCAGCCCTTCTCTCCCATTTTCCACAGTCACTAGCTTAATATTAGCCTCTATCCTCTCACACCTGTGTTATAGACACAGTTCAGTCCCCTGTCTCGCTGGCTCTGATCATCCCCAGTTTCAGCATCCATCCTGGCTGACAGCAGAAGATGAAGTCATCATTCTTTCTAAGTCATCCCCTTCCCCACCTGTTAAAGAACTCAACTGCATCCACTTGAAAGCCATTGCTCACATCCTGCTCTGGTCCTTTGAAGCAGAAAGGCAAGCTAAGTATATCTGTCAGAATCATTGGAGAGATACCAAGACATGCTCACTCCTGATACTCTTTGACTTGGGAGGCCATATTATATATTATATTTACTGTTACTATATTCTGAAAATGAATTTAAGGCTATAAATTATTCCTTATTGATATTACTTGAAGATGAAATTGTCCCCAAACTTAACCAACAAGTTGGGAGTCTTTAAAATATTTACAGATTTTTTTTTTGTTAGAAGTTAAAAGAATTGCTATCCTTCCTTCTTTCCTTCTTTCCTTCTTTCCTTCTTCCCTCCCTCCCTCCCTCCCTCCCTCCCTTCCTTTTACTTATTTCTTTTCTGTCTCTTTATTTATTTTTGCTGTTAATATTCTAGTTCTTGAGCCAGGTGCTGAATAAGTTCAAATATGAATGGTAAATATTCCATATAATATGTAGTGTAACCCTCTTATTTTCCATTTATTGTATTATTCTTTGTGATACATACCACTTCAAAATACTTTCATTGACTTACTCCAGCTATGCTTATGGTGATCCTGGTAATTGTTCCCAAATACAGCATTTCAGTAACTGTATTTAACTATAGTGGACCTTTGGTGTATGTTCAACAAGTTGAAACCCCCTTTGTGTATATAATGTATATACTTGTTACCTGGTCTCATGTGTAGCTTATGATGCTGTCAGACTCATAACCCTCATGAATGTATCCATTTATGCATAGCTGCAAACCAGAACTTAAGTGCCCTGAGTACTGGTTTGCAGCTATGCATAAATGGACCAGACTCCTCCTCCCTCAAATCTTGCTAAGTAGACAAAGACACTGTATGGAAAGAGGTGACAGACACAGCTGGGAGTTAGTAGTCAGAGCCTCATTTAGGGGCCTCTGGGCACCAGAGTTTACTTCCCACATTCCGAGGCCACATTAATACTAAAGAAGTAAAAGGAAAAAAAAAAAACCAAAAAAACCAAAACTGGACACAGCTTTCAGCTCACAATACACAACCAATACATGTAAGATGGAGCGAGGAGTTAGGGAGGATGCAGTTAAACAATACCATTACATGATCTCTGTTTCTTGTGAACCCTGAACATAAAGTATGTGGTCCAAAACACTGCTTTAAGCAATAGCCGATAACTTAATCATCTGGTTAGGTAATTGTTCTAGTGGATTTTCTAGGACTGCTTTTGAGCCATGAAATGGTATCTTCATGGGTGAGAGTTCTCTTAAGAAAGCATGGGGTCTCCTCTGAGTTCTTATTATTTTGAAAGCAGTATTCTTGTATGGAACGAACAGGTGTCAGCCAAACAGAAGCTCGTTTTATTCACCTCTGGCTAGCAGATGCCCATAAGGGGCACTTCCCCTGACCCACAACTGGTATTTCTCTATGTGAATGCTCAGACCAGGTGTTCCCACAGCTAAGATCCAGGCACTCACCATGATAGGCCCTTGTGAGGGCACAGTGGAAAATGACGAATGACAGACAGTTTGGTCCAAGGAAGCTGGAGGCTGGATACACCCTTCTGGCTGGAAAGGGCAGGGCAACTTCAGGGAAGATGGTACTGGAAATGGATCTTGAAGGATGGTGCTGCATCTGACAGGGCATGATAGGAGAAAGCAAAAAAACATGGATGTAGAAGAATGCAGGGTGATTGTGAGGAGATGTTGCCTGAGATAAAGGGGTCTTCAGGGTGGGTAGATTTGACGAGGTATCCATCCAAATTGCAGGTCACCAACAGTGTGGATTGCACTGGGGTTAGAATGTTAGAAAGTTCTTGAAGTCCTGGGTGAGAAATAATTGAATTAAGATTACGCAGGGACGGTGGAAGGAGGTCTGCTTCTTGCAGAGGCACTGACTTGGGGGAAAATCTCAGTGAACTGATGATTGCGGCATAGGAGGCTAGAGGGGTGAATTTTCAAAGACGATGAAGCATTATTTCCAATGGGATAGCACGGAACACCAGCTACCACCAAAGCAGTTGTGTGGAGAACAATAACTAGAACCCTCATTTTAATCTTTCATTTTTATTTTAGGTGCATGTATCTGTCAGTGTAAGAAAATTGTTTGTTTGTTTGTGTGTGTGTGTGTGTGTGTGTGTGTCCAGAGACTAGAAGAAGTTAGGCCCCTCAGGAATTATAGGCAGTTGTGAGTTACATGGTATGGGTGCCAAGAACCAAACTCAGGTCCTCTGGAGAAAGTGCTCTTAACCACTGAGTCATCTCCCAGACTCTCTTTTTATTTATCTTTCTTATTCTTTTTTAATGCCCCTGCTGGCTGTTTAACTTTACCAATAAAAGACTATAGTAAGGAAATCTTTGCTATTTGTATGTCTAGTACATAGTAATACGGCATCTCGTATATATGAAGGTTTTAAATTAAAAATTAGTCATCGGTCTATATATAAAAACACCATGACACCGACTGCCTACATGTGTTAGTGAACCATCCCTGGGTTTGGGGCTCTGCAGTTTTCTTTGACCTTGCTTTGTTGTTGGATATTCCTCTGTTTTGTGTTGAGTACTTAGGGCTGAATTGGTGGCCAGAGGGTCATGTCACAGGTTAGCCCCACGTCATCTGTGCGCGTTAAGAAAGATGCTGCTCAAATATAGAGCGATTTGGCAGGGAATCAGAGGCTCAAAGGCAGGAAGGCTTTGTGGAAGAAATTGCATCCTGGACTTTGAAGGCAACAGAAAAGGTCAAGTCTTTTGTGAAAAGTAAAACCACAGCTGAAGAGATGCCCAGTGGGCACACAGTGCTTCCCACACAAGTGTGAGGGCCCAAGTTGGGATCTCCAATGCCCGTGTAAAGCTGATGTGGGAATGCACATCTGGAATGCCAACACTTCCATAGCAAGACAGGAGGTGGAGACAGGGCAACCCAGCTCCCAAGCCAGCGGACCCAGGGTACACAGCAGCAGACAGTAAGAGACTCCCCAATTCATATAACATAAAAGATGACTCCTGGTGCCTGAAGTTTTCCTTCGACCCTCACACATGTGCCCACACTCAAGGCAGAGAGAGAGAGAGAGAGAGAGAGAGAGAGAGAGAGAGAGAGAGTCATCTGTAGTTCCTAATGGTTTCAGTGGCTGCTCAGTGAGCTGCCTGTGTCCTGTCCAACTGCATTGATCTCTTATCAAAGCCACTGGTGCTGGTGCCTGCCACGGCCAGCAGGGTCTTGGTTCGTGGAGTACCCAGTTCTCTGTGTCCTCCCCTTTATTTCTCCATGTTCTCTGCACAAAGCCCCTGCCTGTCCTCTCATTATTTTTATAGCATGAAAAAGATTTAGAGAATATCTTTAGCACAGCGACAGAGCCGAGTACCAAGCATAAGACACACAAATTGAACCCGTGTCTGCAAAGATGTCTTTTCTGTTTCCTTTCTCCGTGTGAAAAATGAGGATCTGAGCGGAGCCCTGACGTCGCAGATGCGACGATGCCTAATGAATGAATGGCTCTAGAGAGGGAGCAGGACGTATGAGGTGCTAAATAATATTGTGCAAGCCGAGATTAAGCCTGACCAAGTGATTTACGAGAGGGGTCTAACAAGTGATATCATGGGCTCCGGGGAGTAGAGTCAGGTTGGTTTATAAGATCACTTGAACTTGAAACAGATTGAGTTGTGGATGTTTGTTGCTGTTTTAACGGCAGAGGCCCAATGTAGCCTTTGCGCTTCCAAACTTTGCAACATGACATTCATTATGCCTCCAACTCCATCAAAAGCAGTGGCAGCTGTTAAAATACAGTGGCTAGAGGGAGGGAGATGCTACCACTGGCTGCTTTTACTGCATGGCAGTTCGGAACACAACCTTGGTGCTTAGGCATTAATCAGGCTGACAATTTCCCTTCGTGATGGTCATAGCATACATTCCCATCTTGTGAGTTAAAACATAGTGTATGTCCCCCCCACCCCCACCCCCCGTAGCCACATTAAACTCCACTTGGGACCTCAAGCCCAGCTGCCATCTCTCTCTGTTTCTGTTGCCATTAAAAACCATGAAGATTCTGCAATCAAGTACGGGCTTTTTTTCCCCCCTACATTTAATAGAAAAGAATGTCAAATATACAACCTTTTAGTAGCTGTGATATTAATATATCATAATTTGAAATTTAAAAGTTGACCGGCAGCAGGGGACATGCCTTTAATCACACCAACCAGGAGGCAGAGGCAGGCAGATCTCTGAGCTCAAAACCAGTCTGATCTACCATGTGAGTTCCAGGATAGCCAGGGCTATACAGAGAAATACTGTTTCAAAAAAAAACAAAACAAACAAACAAACAAAAAAAAACAAAACCAAACAAACAAGAAACCAAAAAGAAAATGAAAGAAGTTAGAAGTTGGGGCACTGAAGAGAACGCTCAGTGGTTAGAAAGACTTTTTCCACTTGTAGAGGACCTGGGTTTGGTTCCAGCACCTGCTTAGAAGCTAACAACTGTCTGTAATTTCTGCTCCAGAGATCTGGCACCCTTGTATGGTATCCATGCACACCAGACATGCAGGAGAGGCTGTTACGTATGAGTAGGGAGCACACGCACACATGACCAAATAAAAATAAATAATTTAAAACATTTTTGAAAATTGGATGTCGTTCACTGCACAAGCCAGATAGGTACAGATCATCGATCCAGCATGTAAATTCATTCCACCGGTGAGAAGTCGGCTCAGCTTAGCAGCCAGCCTCAGGGACTCAGCGTGTAGACCGTGAGAAATTCTCTCTCACACTGCAACCTGGACATTGGGATTCACTTTAGCATTTAATTATACAGTTCAGATCAGAAAACACTAAGATTCTGCAACTTGAAAAAAAATTACATCACAGATTATAAAACACTAAATAATAAAAACTCAATAATAACTTATGTCCAGAAGTGATTGATTAGAACAGAGAGAGTGACTGAGTGCTGATATTAACTACATCAATTTATTACATAAGTACATTTTTTTTTACAGAGCTCGTAAGGTTTGTTTTATAGTTGAAGTAGCTAAGGAGTGATTCATAATGCTTAGTGACGCAGATGTTGGTCATCTCCAAGCCCTTCGACACTTTGTGACTCTTCACAGTCATCCATAAAGTGTGGCTATATTGTCACATGACGATCACCTGACCTCCAGGCCGTGCAGCTTACCCAAGTAAGAATAGGCTGGTAGCTGGCAGTGTTCATTGGTTATGCCATGTGGCACAGATTAAATTTGATGAACTTGTTATTTTTCTGTATAAATTAGCAGGACTCCAGGCATCAGAGCAGGTAAAGTGCTTGCCAAGCAAGCATGAGACCTGAGTTCAGATCCCCAGAAACCATGTGAAGAGGGATGTGATAGAACATGTCTGACATCTCAGTGCTCTGATGCAAGACAGGAGGCAGGGACAGGAAAGCCCATGGAAACTCTGGGCCAGCTAAGCCTGGTGTGTGCATCAGTGCACGAGAGTCCCAGGTAGAGGGTGTGAGAATTGACACCTAAGGTTACACTGTCCTTCACATGCATGCTATAACACATGTGTCACACACTCACACAACACACACCCAAGCACGCATGCACGCAAGCACACACACACGGGATGAGAAGGAAAACAAAAGACAATCTCTGACACCTATGACCACTACAGAAATTAGTTGGTGGTGAGCATTTTCTCAGACACGGAGTCTTTCCGTCCACCAAGAGCAACCATTACTGCTACTGTCATTGTTCTTTATGCAAGCTGAAAAGAATTCTGAGTTGAGAAGACAGACCAAGGGCCTCAGTGATTGAGCCCATGGCTTGCACAAGTGAAGCCCCGAGTTTGATCTCCCTCCAAAACAAATTAGAAACGAATAATTTAAGTGACTTGCCCATGGTTGGTCACCTCTGGGCTTCAGAGTCACAGTCAGACCTCTGAGTGCCTCACTGGCTGCTCTGCCTGGGGTATGCAAGGCTATACCATGTGTTCTTAGAGGTACCAGCTGGAGTGAGGAAGCTAGCCCCTCTCACCCTCATTGGTAATGTGGACCACAGTACTGTTACTCTATTTAACACATACCACTTTGCTGTCATGCTAGAACTTTTACAGAGTTTTGAACTTTTAATTTTCACTTTGCTACAAAATATTATAGAAGCTGAGTTGTACTTATGGCTTCAGAGGTATCGTTTAATGTGTTAGTGTCAGGTTCTAAGATAATGACTGATCATGCCTGGTGTATAGTTACCTGTGTTAAACGATAGCCTGCTGCACAGTTATGGCTGCCAAAACCTCCTCACACTGCCAAGTTTCAGCTAGTTAGATATTACCCTGGGATTAGCTGTCAAATCACCTGGAAATTGAGTAACATCGTGTGGCAGTAATTTATTTTACTTTAGTTTTTTTTTTTCTACCTTACACAAAAAAAGTTTATGTTACTCTAACATTCTCTGAGATCAAATTTTAAGGCTCTTAAGAACCTAGAAAAGGTGATAAATACCGGTGGTTATTGTCTTGTTCCCCCAGGGAGAGCACTTCACACAGTCATAGACACACGTGAGAGAGGGAGTGTATTTTTTCCATCATGAAAGCTATTGGTTTGGATTCATAAACATTTAGATTTGCTTCTCTGGATGTCTAAACTCAAAGTGAGCATGGCTTTATCCACTCATTTAGGGTGAAAACAATAAGAAATTAGATTTTATTCTTTCTAGAAATTTGCCTTATAGGGTTTATAGTTTTACTTTAAAGCAGCTTGTGTTTTAAAAGGTTTTTTTGATTGTTTTGTTTCTTTTCTTTCCTTTTTTTTTTTTTTTTTAATTTTGAGATGGGTTTTACTGGGTTGTCCAGAGTGACCTGAATGCCTGAGCTCAAGTCATCCTCCTGCCTCAGCTTCCAGAGTAGCATGGACTCTGGTGTATTTCGCTATTCCCAACTGTCTTAGTGACTTGTGTTGTTTTATAGTAAAAACCCTCTGACACAATCGATTCAGAGGAAGGCAGGGTTTATTTTGGTTCACAGTTTGAACGTTCAGTCTATCATGATGGTGGGGACGTCACAGTAGCAGGGGTGTGAGGCCACACTGCAGTCAGGAGGCTGAGAGAGACACATGCTGGTGCTGAGCTCTGTCTCTCTTCATTCAGCCCAGGGCCCCAGCCCATGGGATGCTGTAACCCTACTAGGGTGGTTCTTCTCAGTTAAGTCAAGGATCCTCTTTGGTTACTGTCAAGCTGGCAATCTATATTAACCATCACCCTAACTTTTTTTTTAATAAATGCTATTTTTTTTCCTCTGATATTTTTTTGTTTTCTCTTAAAAGTTCTGATGTTGCTCTCTTGTTAAGTGTCCTATTTCTAAATACGTGTAATTGATCATGTGATTTGTTCATGTCATGGTGATTGTTACTGTGCTGTGCTGGTATGGTTGTGAGAGGGTTAGATTTCTGGGTACAACGGTTCTGCCCCATGTGACATCACTGAGCAGACTCAGAGAAAGGTGAGTGGGGCCATTTCTGCAGACTCCCAACTCCGGGTGTCACACCCCTTACAAAAACATACGTGTATATCTTAGCACCTAATGGAGACGGAAAACATTCAGCTAAGTTGCCAAAGTTAAAGTGACTTGATTTATTATTATTATTATTATTATTATTATTATTAATTATTCAAGTAAGAAACCGGAATTCTAATCAACCAAAGTGACAAGACAAGTGACAAGACAAGTGACAAGACAAGCCTCACTGTTGCAGCTGGTTCTGCACAACCTGTCTCTGTGATCGACACAGACAACTCGGATTGAAACTTGAGTAATAGAAACACAATTAGCTCATCCTTTTCAAGCACACAGTTGGCTGTTTGGAAACACATAGAAAAGGCACTGTACATTTTCATCCTCTATAAGCTGTTGGCGAGTGTGCACTGATGATGTCGGCATGCAATAGGCGTAGAACAATTGTGTGGAAACCAGAGTCCTCTCATTCATCCAAGGACGTCGTCACAACTGGACAGAACAGTCTATTAAAGGTTAAGGGCTACACTTCAGACCCTACATCTTGCTATGCAGCTAGAGTTTGCATCTATAGGCCAAAAGCCATGTAATATCCCAAGGGAAATAGCTAACGGGGAATTGATGGATTAGTTAGTATACTCCAGCCCCACTCAAAAAATTCCAGGATAAGCGTTATGGATGACAGGTCAACAGGATCTTTACAGTGATGTCTATACATGCATATATTATGATTTTTTTCTTCTCTTACAAAATCTGGTACATTTCAGTTTTTTGAAAATACGTTTAAAACATAAAAATGTAAAGACACAGGAAAAAGAACGGGTCCTAATCTCACCACGAAGAAGTCGTTCCTTTGCTTTTGGCTCCGTTCCCTTGTATACTCTTTAAGGCATTTGAACACATTGTTGAACTCATATGTAGGTTTTTAGTTTTGAATTTTATTTGCAGTGAACATCATCCGCAAACTATTTCCTTGTTTAATAAAAATTTGTCCTCACCCTATGCATCATGCTCATCTTCATGATGGTCCCTCATTTTCCTAAACCACCTCTAATTTTAGGCATCATAGTGCCTTTCCCACATTTTCCTTTTGGTATAACCAGTGCTAGAGGAAGTCTCTGTAGATGTCTGGGTCATGCGGTCGATTCTTTCCTCAGGAGGAAGCTCTAGCTCGCCTTTGGCAGAGCTGGCACCTCCTCTCATATGGAGATTACAGTGTTGGGAGTTGCGCATGTCAGGGTGAGATAGCATTTCATCTTAATTTACCTGCACTAGTAAGGCTGTGTGTTTCTGTCTGTCTATCAGCCATCTGTGTTCTTCTGCTGTGAGTTATTTGTTCATCCTTCTGCCTGTTGAGGTCTTAGTGTTTTATGAATAGCTTTAATTGGTTTGTGCGTTGACGATTTCACACACATATGTTGTATGTTCTGGGTTCCACCGTTTGGCTTTCTTATCTTTCTCTCACTCCCGAGGACAATGAGTTCTGCACACGGTGCAAGTCTGTGACCATATGCAAAGCACCTAGTCCCATCAAGCTCTCGGGTTTTAAATTAGCAGCTGGCGTATTCTTGTGATATATGAAAGTAACAATATTTATTAAGGTCAGCTTTATTTATGGTTCCCCTTTGTGATCTCTGCCATTGAAGTTGACTGTAGCCAGTTCCTCTTCCTCCCAGATCAAACACTGACAGGCTTTCTTTTGCTTTTTCCATTTTCATTTCTAAAGAAGACTTAATGTTCCACTCTGTTTAATTTCAACTGAAGTGCAGAGATACAG
Source organism: Mus musculus (assembly GCF_000001635.26). Taxonomy (NCBI): domain Eukaryota; kingdom Metazoa; phylum Chordata; class Mammalia; order Rodentia; family Muridae; genus Mus; species Mus musculus. Next base: position 184,542,338 of record NC_000067.6, on the reverse strand, counting down.
TTGAAATGATATGAATCATTTCAATTAATTTTCCTAGCAAATTTTCCTAGGACCAATTATAAAATACCGTTTTTACTGCCTTTTCATTGTGAAGTGCTGGCTTTTGCATCTGTAACTTGGCTTGTGGTAAAGCTTGTTGCAGAAGCTTTGATTTTGATCTGTCTTCCAGCCTAGATTTGGGTCGATGCTACTTTATAATGTAACAATCACAGGTGTATTTTTTTAATAGCTTTAATTGGCATTTGCCCTATTATCACCCTCATTTGAAAATTAGGTGACCTAGTTGTCAATTTTTCCAGATTACTTTAAAAATCAATTAAGAACAAGTGACAAAATGCTCTGCTTTAATTTTGATTCCTGTTAGGATTATTGGTGAAGTTTGAGAAAATTATCATCCTGATACAGCTGTCGCATAAATGTTACCAAAGCTGTTTAAAACCCAATAGTAATGGAATCTGAAGTTGAGAGACAGGAGGCACTTGGTTGGAGCGCTCTAGAACAGCTACGTCAGGCTGAACTCTGATGAATTTTCCTGACGCATGTTTGTCAACCACAGCAAACCTCTCAAACCTGTAAAATAGAAACAATCCCCTCCCCCTCCCCCTCCCCCTCCCCCCTCCCCCTCCCCCTCCCCCTCCCCTCCCCCTCCCCCCTCCCCCTCCCCCCTCCCCCTCCCCCTCCCCCTCCCCCTCCCCCTCAGGCTTGTACAACCACTCTGGAAATCAGTCTGGCAGTTCCTCAGGAAATTGGACATAGTACTACCGGAGGATCCAGCAATACCTCTCCTGGGCATATATCCAGAAGATGCCCCAACTGGTAAGAAGGACACATGCTCCATTATGTTGATAGCAGCCTTATTTATAATAGCCAGAAGCTGGAAAGAACCCAGATGCCCCTCAACAGAGGAATGGATACAGAAAATGTGGTACATCTACACAATTGGAGTACTACTCAGCTATTAAAAAGAATGAATTTATGAAATTCCTAGCCAAATGGATGGACCTGGAGGGCATCATCCTGAGTGAGGTAACACATTCACAAAGGAACTCACACAATATGTACTCACTGATAAGTGGATATTAGCCCAAAACCTAGGATACCCAAGATATAAGATACAATTTCCTAAACACATGAAACTCAAGAAAAATGAAGACTGAAGTGTGGACACTATGCCCCTCCTTAGAAGTGGGAACAAAACACCCTTGGAAGGAGTTACAGAGACAAAGTTTGGAGCTGAGATGAAAGGATGGTCCATGTAGAGACTTCCATATCCAGGGATCCACCCCATAATCAGCATCTAAACGCTGACACCATTGCATACACTAGCAAGATTTTATCGAAAGGACCCAGATGTAGCTGTCTCTTGTGAGACTATGTCGGGGCCTAGCAAACACAGAAGTGGATGCTCACAGTCAGCTAATGGATGGATCACAGGGCTCCCAATGGAGGAGCTAGAGAAAGTAGCCAAGGAGCTAAAGGGATCTGCAACCCTATAGGCGGAACAACATTATGAACTAACCAGTATCCCGGAGCTCTTGACTCTAGCTGCATATGTATCAAAAGATGGCCTAGTCGGCCATCACTGGAAAGAGAGGCCCATTGGACCTGCAAACTTTATATGCCCCAGTACAGGGGAACACCAGGGCCAAAAAGGGGGAGTGGGTGGGTAGGGGATTGGGGGTGGGTGGGTATGGGGGACTTTTGGTATAGCATTGGAAATGTAAATGAGCTAAATACCTAATAAAAAATGGAAAAAAAAAGAATAAGTGACAAAAGTCACTCCAGCTTGAAAAAAAAAAAAAAAGAAACAATCCTCCCCCCTCTCCCCTCCCCCTCCCCCTTCCCCTCCCCCCCTCCCCTCCCGGGTATTGGATGATCGGGAGGACTAGCACTGTTGTAATCTTTTAAAACATTGAAGCACTTGCACTTTAAAAGTTAGATTATTGTGATGTCCAAAGTGTAAAATCCCCACATATGCACACACAAGGGACCAGACTCTGCAAATGCCCAGTGATTTTCATTTCCTTTAACATGGAAATTTATAAACAACACTCATTCTCCACCTCATCCTTTGGAGAATCAAATTGTTCCATTTTTATTTCCCCTTGCTGCTGCAGATACAGTTCGCTTACAAAGCCCCAAACTTTTTAATACTGAAAAGAATGCCTTCGATTTTATAAGCAGCAGGTCTGTCAAGCAAATTGCCCTTGGCAGGAAAGCAGATCATAGATCTTGAGCTTATCTGCCTCCTCAGACTGCACACAGCCATGATTGCCCTGGGGTGCAAGCGGAGGTCTGCAGACTGCCCTGTGCTGTCTAGGCTGAGGCCGCCGGCCCCGGGCCGCTCAGGAGGGTTGGCTCTATCTGGCTGTGGTTTAGGAAGCTCTGCCTCTTCCCACCAGTGATGACTTTCTGCTGTGATTTTCAAACTGCCTACTACTGTTTATTTGGAATCTAAACATCTGGGAAGTTTTAAAGACCCAATTTGTTGAGGGCATAGTCTGTGCTCTGATTTAATGTGAACGAGACACATGACACGTAAACACGTTGATAGCAAGATTTATTAAAATGTAACTATTGCAATATAACCGGGGACTGGGCTGATTTAACTCAGTTTTCCACCCTTGTGATGGAATTTTAGGTTAGTGAGAGATGAAAGTGTTGCTGGGTTAACACTGGCCTTTTGCAGATGAAGAGTTGGAGTGAGACGAAGCCTGCTTTCCCATGCCATGCACCCAGTCGGCAGCAGAGCTGGGCACAGGAGGGGTCCCGTCTTTGTAATGTCTCCCTTGCTGCTTGAACACATCACCTTGCTCATGAGGACCTCAAGGTAGTACGTTGGTGAGAGAATGCTGTAAAAGCCTGGCTCGTATATTTAATCTCAGCTACTCTAGAAGCCAAGGAGGAAGACCGTGAGGATGAGGACAGCCTGGGCAATTAATTTAGGGGCACCTGTTTCAAAGCAAAAATAATCACATCAATCAATCAATCAACCAATCAACCAATCAATCAATCAATCCAGGTTGGGGAGGTGAGGATGTGTAGATTAGTGGTACTTGACTGCCATGTATAAGCGTGTGCTGGTCAGTCTAGGAATGAAATAGTCATAGCAGCAGCTGAAGGTACTTATGACAGACTCGAGGTTCTTCGAGTCACACAGCTTGACCCTCTCTGTAAATCCCAGAGAAGCAGATGCCGACTACATTGGGAAAACCATTTTGCATTTCCTCTTAGGTTTTGGATGTCATCTTTTGGATTCATTGGAAAGTACTGACTAAGAAAGAAGTGCTTTTGTTTAGGCTCCTGATGAAAACATCAGCTCTTAGAGACACTGTTGGCTTCGACATTTGAATGTTGGCTTCATCCATTCCCTCCATCTAACGGAGCAGTTCCACAGATCAGTTGCTATTAAAACTGGGGACAAATGGGACAGGTTCCAACTCTCTGACTCTTCGAGAGGACCACAGTCTGTTAGACTTCTCACTGTGCTCTGGCTTCTTCCCTAACCTCAACTTTAACAACTTCAGTTTCAGCTCATCTCTGACAGGACCCAAGATTTGATCGACTTAATGCTAACATCTTTAGAGTCTCCTAAACGTGGCTAGCTTTGGCCTCTGTAGATTTCCCCCCCAGCTTGTCCCTTTCCTTGGAGCACAGGCCAAACACCCTATTCTCACAGACAACTTCTGTCTTGTCTCTTCCAGCCTTCAGTGTTTAGGGCCTTCACAGCCGCATCTAGCTTACATGAATTCTTCTATCATTTGGACTTGGTTTTCTGACTAAATTGTGAGTCTGCAGCGGTTGGTGAGGATGAGATTTTTCTCCTAAGTATCCCCAAGATTAATAGGCTGTAGAAGGGACACGAATAAGTAAAAAAAAAAAAAATAAAAAAATTAAAAAAAGAAAAAGAAAATGTCAGTCAATTCTTCAGGAGAGAGTCAAGCTGAGATGCTGATCCCAGTTCTTCTCATGAATGGGCTCAGCATGGCTCTCTCTGTTGACTCTCATCACCACAAGTAAAAAAAGCCTTAGGATAGACGTCCCCACTCCCCCAGATTTGCTTCATGATTTCTTTCTCTGGCATGACCTTGCTTCTCTTTCAGTCATGGAAATTTTTCTTTGATATATGTGCATATCTATACACCTTCTTTCTGCATATATGATTTCCCCCTCAAATTATCCCAGGTATTCACTTTCAAGATCTATAATCATGTTTGTGAAAATAATAAATTAGGCAGACAGGCTGAGCTGAGTAAAAAAGTCTGCCAGAGGCAAAGAAGGAATGTCTCTTCCCAAAGCTTATATTCCCCATGCTTTCTCTTTACCACAACCTGTTGCCTCAGATTGCCAAGCTCGGGGCCTGGGCCCTTCTCTTCTATTAGCTTGTGAGGTCAGCTTTACATATTTGTTTGTGTGACATTAATAACACAGTGTCTCATATGCAATAAAGCCATAATAAGTGGGAGTAGGACATTAAAGAAATTTAAGATTTTCTTAAGCAGATTTTAATAAGTGAGTTCAGTTTACCCTTTTGAATTTCTCTCTGTATGTGTGTATATACACACATATGCATATACATATATATACATATATACATATGTACATATATATATATATACATATATATATATATGTACATACATACATGTAAATGTGTGTGTGCCCGTGTGTATTGTATGAGTATGTGGAAATGTCTGTGTGGGTAGGTCAGAGTTCAATTTTTGTATGTCTTCTTCAATTGCTTTCCATCTTGAGAAAGGAGTGTCTTTATTTTATTTTTTAATCTATTCTTTGGAAATTTCATATATTTTTATTATTTTTTTCCTGTCCTCTCATTCTCCCCAGATCAGATCCTAACTCCTCCCAGAACTTTTTGATCCTTTTCTGTAATAAAAGAAAAGAGCCATTAAAAATCATCTTATTTATGCTGGCCAACTCCTCCTGGGTATGAGACCTGACCTGGGATGTGCCTGATACAACCACTGTCACTCCACTGAAGCAAACTGACTTTCCCTCTCCTGTCAGCAGTCATTTGTGAATGGGTGGGACTTTACACCTGTGTCCACTCCTTCATGTGAGGATTTTGTCTGGTCTGAGCTTTTGGAGGCCCTGTGTACACTGTCTCAGTCTCCCTCCATAAGCTCACGTGTGCACTCACCTTCCTATGTCTGCACAATGCAGTCTCCTTAAAACCGTCCATCACTTCTGACTCTTATAATCTCCCTGTCCCTCAGACATGGTCTCTAACTCAAGGCTCAGGGCTCCGTGTCACAGGAGACAGAGTACTGTTTACGATAGATGGGCGCCCTTGACTCTCTGGGATTTGCCTGTCTCTGCCTCCCTAGTGGTGGGGTTAGAGATGGCTGGCTGGTCCCTGTGCTTGTGCAACCAAGTACTCTGTCCATTGATCCACCTCCCAAAGCCTCCCCACTTTAATTTTTCATGGATTTTCTCCCCCTTTGTATTAGATAAAATGACATTCTAAGTACTCAGACAACATAGCTGTTCCTGTTCTTATAACTTCTAAATTTCCTTTCCTTGTTATCTCAACTTGGTGTTTGCTTAGTCTGTGGCATCATGAGCACCGTGCTTTCTATTTAAGGTGACATGTGACAATTTCCTTTTTTTTTTTTAGAGGGGAGGAAGGTATGATTTTTGAAACTGCGGTTTGCTGAAGCTGGTGAAATGTATTGGTTTTGTTGACAAATTTCTTGGTCTAAACTGCTGACATTTCTCAGCCTGCTACTAGATTGTGCAACATTATGCAACTTTATGTGGAAATAAATGAGTTTATTAGTGATGAGTGTGTGTTTGCGGCTGCATCTGTGTGTGATAATAGACAACTTTTGTGGGTACTTACAGCAATAATGACACTGCTGTTTTTCAGTTCACCCTTTACCATAAACTATGTCATTATTCACTTCAGTGGGGGCATACAACCTCAAAGAATGTTACGAGAGTGGCTTGTTGAAAAGAAGTAATGGACGGTGGGTCGTTGAGTAAGCCTCTGCTGGCAGGGCTATGTGATAGCTGAGCGCAAGGCTTCTGTCATGTTGGTGGTCTATGATATTTCTGTTTTAAACCATTCATATCTGACACTGCTTTGTCCTTCAGACCAAGGCATTTCCAGTGACTGAATTCAACAGAATATTTTCCAAAGCCTACCTTAACCACTCATGGAGTCAGCTTGTACTTCAAGGAGTGTCTGGGGTAAGGGGCGGTCCCTGCTTCACAGAGTATATAGTCAGACATTAAAGTATGTGAGTGTCTAATTCAACCCAACAAATGTCAGAAACCCTGAAAGATGTAGTAAGCAGAATATTGTTGAGCTGTGCAATGGCTGGAATGGCTGGACTGGGGGTGGGGCGGAGCTAAGGTGAAAAGCATTGTGGGAGATTAGCACTAGACTAGCAAAGGGAAGAATTAGTGGGTATTCAGAAGATTGAACAGTGCGCTTTAGTTGGTGAGGCTCACATAAGAAGTTAAGGAGGAAGGAACAACATGTTGTGGGAAGGCAAGGGAAATGAAACCATAGAATAAGCAGTCCAGCTAAAATCCCCTCACGGGGGATTGGCAATGTCTCAGCTTCACCCAAGAGTTTTACATCAGACCTGAAAGTGTGAAGCAGAATCAGTGGCTGAGTCAGTGGACACTGGTTACATGTTGGTAGACAAAGGTGGGTAGAAACTGGTCTGCATTGAAGATGCTTGGGCCAGTCCGAGATAAGCAGAGTGGTCATTTCAACATGTTTGAAGACATGCTGGACTTCAGGTGAAGTCTAGAACTCAGGGTTCAACCTAGCCTTGTGCAGGGTGGCAGGCCATGTAGACTCTAAAAGGAGCCATAAGACTCAGTCCTTAGGGAAGTCTGCATATACAGCAAGGAAGTTTGGGAAGTTTGCAGCAGGGATTGCTTCTGTGGGTGATGGGGGCTTTGGAGGAGGTGGGAACAGAGGAATCAACACACTGTGATTGTAGAGTGATCGTCCAGTAGGAGGAAGGGTCAGGTGAAGGCGATGGCTGCTAACTGTTAAGAGTCTTTTCATAGGAGAGGCCCCGAGGACTTGATAGGATACCATAATAGAATCGAGAGGAGGGGTGGATACCAGATGTGCTTCTCATGTAAACCTCTGAGGATTCAGGAGCTCTGAATACAGGGAGGAACTGTGAGATGGAGGGAGAGAATAATCACAAGCCCGGTGGCTTTGGTGGCTGAGTTTACAGTGCTCACAGCTCATTTGGGGGTATGATAGTCTGGACTCAAGGGGCCCCTAGAACATCTACAGAAGCCTAGAAGTAGATCTACTTAATACTCGTACTGGCCATTTGAGCTGTCAGTAGACTGGAGACCTCAGCTCTTGTCGTCACACTACCCCTTACCAGTACTCACTGACAAGGGGTTAAACTATGTAACTCCTACTTCTTCCTCCACAGGTGACCATAGAGACGGTGCTGTGAGGATCAATCTAGGGATGGACATAAGAGGCCATGGGACACTCATCTTCTGATGAGTGACACCCCTCTCTTCTTAGCTATTTCCAAGGGCATGGGGATGATGGTAGTAGACTTTGCCCCAGGACCCTTCTCTCTCTGTAAATTCTAACAGAGCAGACACCTTCCAAGCAACAGAGGTGAGTCAATATTTCCTAGGACTTGTGGTTTCACATTGAGTCAACATTATTCTAACACCTTCTAATGCTCTTCATACTGACAGCAGGCAGTAAGTGGCAGACAGTGGGTCAGAACCGCAAGGGGCTTCAGGGCCAGCCGAGTTCTTCCTCAGAGCTCTGAGAAAGCCACAGCGAGATCCTTTTCTTCTGGTAGCTATAAGAAAGTGCTCGAAATGTGTTGGCATAGATGACTGTTCTCTATTAAAAGTAGAAGGAATAATAAATTCATAGTGAACATCTTTAGGAAGATGTATGCTACAGTTCTGGAAGTGTGAAAGTCAAGAGAAGGTGAGAAAGCACAACTCCCACAACACACAGACACATGGGCACACACACACTCACACACACAAAGGAAACAACAACAAAGACCAAATTGCTATGAGCCACTATGACTCAGAGTTCACCAACAGGGAAGAAACATATAAATTAGGGGAAAAGTTCCTCAAAGTTCCTGAAAGAGATTACCATTATTTCCTGTTGGTGTCCGGGCAGAGCTGATGGTGGCTCAAGGGGGCCTCCGCTGGTTTAGAAGAATCCTGAAATTTCATGTGGGCTATTTTTTTTTTTCTTTTTTATGGTGGAAAATCAAGCAGAGTCAAAACAAGAAAGGAAAGCTCTCCCCTCCCCCCTCCTTTTAATATCGTTTTCAGTAGCACAATGCATTAAAGCAAGGCATTTTTTTTCCCTCATAGTAATACGGCTTCAGGACATGATTTAGATGGAAAATTTAAGTAAGATTAATGCAATTTATTATCCGACAGGATATCCCTACAAGCCACACTATTTGGCTGAATTTTAGATTCCCAATCTAATATTTCAGATGAGATTTCCAGATGGGTGTCTTATTCCTCTATTAGTTTAGTCAGGGTGATGGAGAGTTTGTAAAACAGGAGAGGTTAAACTAGTTTTAACACTTGATTAATCATTGAAATTACATTGTTACTGCCTGAGTCCACTGGATGTTGTTTATTAAGGGGGCTCCCTAAGACCCAAAGCCAACACAAACTACAGGCGCTTTTCCAACTTGGCTAATTTATTTGATGACTTCTTCAAAGGGATTTTTTTTTAAAAGTAAATTTATGGTTACATTGAAAAGCTGCTCAAAGCTTTCTGTTTGGTTTTCAAAATACTAAAGTGTGGGATTATAACACTGAAAAGAAAATAGGTATGGGCACACTACACACACCACACACAGACACACACATACAGACACACATACAGGCACACACAAGGACACACAGGCACACACAGACATACACAGACACATAACACACACAGACACATATACACAGACACACACAGACACACACACAGACACAGACACACACACCTCTAAATTCTAATTTCCTGAAACAATATTGAGAAGGTAAATCTTTAAATACAAAATGTATGAATAATTGCTACTTCCTCCCAGAGACAACATGAAGCCTTCCAAGGTGACAAACCAGACATATATACTCTGCCATTTTATAAACCACTGGCCAGTGAACCAAGGGAAGCTAATGCCAGTGTGCCCAGTAAAGCTGTATAGAGAGAAGTATGTGCTGGGGAAAAAGGCACAAATAAGCGCATGCGTACGGGAGGAAGGCTGGGTGCAGACACTGGACAAACCTCCAAACCAGAGCTTCTTTTGTGGATACGAAAATTTCCTGAAGTCTGGGCTTGGTAAATTGATTACAATCTCTTCTCAGAGACCTATCAGGAGAAAACGAGTGAGTTGCAGACATAAATATGAATTCCAGAGCCCAACTCATAAATGAATTCCTAAATGCTGACCGAGCCAGAACCGAGCATTGGAAAACCACTTGGCAGGAACCATTAGTTTCAAAATGAGATGAACTGCTCTATTTAGCCCTCATTGAAAACTTTACAGAAACGCCAGATTTCCATAAACACAGGTTTCCTTGAGTTTCCAGGGCTTTGATTAACTGGTGGACAAGAGCTTCGCAGACACAGATTTTTTGTGTTATATTCAGCCTGGATGGGTTTGGGATCTGGAAACCAACACAGAGTAGTCCCTTGCCTTTCTGGGATGTTAACTCTTCCCTGACTTCCAGAAGGCTCCTTTTGTTATAGGGAGTTTGGAGAATTAAGAATTAGTTTAGGGTTTAAAAACGCGGTTATAGATCATATTCCTGTCAGCTGTGTCATCATCTGTTAAGCTTTTTATGACTGATTGACAGCCTGCTGCTTTATGGTTTGGCTCTAATGCCCCAAAGGAATGAGAATTAAAAAATACACTTCTGTCCTTACTGAGAAAGTCATAAAGCTGTGGCCTCGGCTCAGTAAGGAGATTGCTTGCAAGACATATTTTCGTTTTTAAATGTGTTTTCATTTTTCTTCTTTCGGCCATATTCCTCCATTGATCCTGGCACTCCAGACGGTCTCTAAAGTCTGTGCAGCTTAGATGCTCATCACCAAACGTTCTGCCTCTGCTTCTCAGCCTCCCCTCCTCCTCTTCCTCTCCTCCTCCTCTCCATCCTCCTCCTTTTTCTTCTTCTTCTTCTTCTTCTTCTTCTTCTTCTTCTTCTTCTTCTTCTTCTTCTTCTTCTTCTTCTTCTCCTCTTCCTCCTCCCTCCTCCTCCTCCTCCTCTTCTGGCTTCCAAGTTTAAGTCAATAAAAAACAAAATAAATTTGAAGAGTAAAGAGCCAGTTTTCTGTGTTCTAAAAAGCTGTTTCCTTCCAAGCAAGTGAGTTTGTAGGCCAGGAATGGCGTGAGTTATAACATGGATTTTGTGGCCTCTGTAAGCATCTTCCACAGTTTGTTCTGTGCTTGATACTGTTCCATGGGACATTAAATGACAGAGATTATGCAAGATGAGAAGATGAGTTAAGCTGGCTGCTGTTTTCCTTAGAGCGGTTGAAGCTTTCAATGGGAGGACCAAGAGGAATGAGGAAGCCAGGCACAACATAACATGGAGTTCCGACAGTACCCAAGCAAGCTGGTGTGCTGTGGAGACACCTGGGTCAGTAAGAGTGCTTGCTGCACAACAGTGGGGCCTGAGTTCAAGTTCCCTGGATCCACATTAGAAGCTGAGTGTGGTCCCATTTGCTCCTGTAACTCCAACACCAAGGACGGGGATGCAGACAAGGAGAATACATTGACTCACTGGCTTAGTCCTATGTTAGTCCTATGTTCAGTGAGACAGATCTGTCTCAAGGGGATAAGGTGGGAAGGTGGGAGGTGATAGAGAAAGACCCTTGACATCTCCTGCTGTCCCTTCTGCACAAGTACACAAACATTCTCTCTCTCTCTCTCTCTCTCTCTCTCTCTCTCTCTCTCTCTCTCACACACACACACACACACACACACACACACACACACACACACACACACAGGAAAGGAGGAGGAAGGGAGTAATCAACACATTTGACTTCAGTTTTAATTTATTTCTGGATAGTAGAAACTCATATCCTTGTGTGAATGAACTGGATCTTACCAGAGAGTTCTCTAAAAATGTCAGCTCTGGTTGCAGGAGTGACATTAAAGCCATCTTCAGTCAGGCAAGAGATCAGTTTTCCTCTAGAGTACTGGCAGCAAGAGCATCCCCAGGGTTGGGAAGAGCTGGGTTCGGTCCAGAAAGGGCAAGTGAGCAGCAACTGAGCAGTGCTCCCTAGAGCTGAGTTCTCAAGCAGGGCAGTGTGGAGACTTCATTCTAGATTCGTCCTGACGACTCCATACATTCAGTGTTTGATTCAGACCTTCCATGCAGCATCCTGGTAAGGGATGGAGAAAGGAAGTGCCTGCCTCCTGTCTGCATCCTCCACCCTCCTTTCTCCTGCCTGCTCCCCCTCCCTCCAGCCCCTCCCCTCCCCTGGTCCCTCCCTCCTGCCCCCTTCCTCCTTTGCTTCTGTCTTTAGGGACTAACTGGGAGGTTGATCAGAGTCAAACCATCCAAGTGACTCAGTGCTTTTTTTGCATTCCCAATCTTTTTAGTTCTCTTTTATGAGTCATTTGTGAGAGATGCATTTCAAAGGCAAACATAAGATCAGGCAAGCTCTCAGAAACAGGCCCTAACCTAGAGAATCAGTTGCATACTTATAAGGGACACAGTAGTAGCTCTTCTTGGACTTACTACCCTGTGGGATAGTGGAGACCCACCCTTGCAGACTTCTATCATCTCTGTCTGAGCACCCTGAGAAATCTCATTCCTTCCTTTGAGTGGGAACAGGATTCTTGGAATGGAGAGTTTTCTGGAAGGACAGAAAAATACACTGATTGGATAAAAGCTGGCTGAGCTGAGAGAAGGTAGCAGATCCCTCAGTGGTGAGCCTGAATCTGCATGTTGTCATGGTCACTGTTCTATGGCTATGAAGAGACATCATGACCAAGGCAACTTATAAAGAAAGCATATAATTGGGGTTTGCTTACAGTGTCAGAGGATGAGGCCATGACATTCAGGCTTCATCACATTTATTTATAAATTATTTAATATTTATATTAATATTATATTATATTTATTTATTAATTTTATTTAATATTATTTATATTTATTTCTTATAGTCCTCTGTGCTGCAAACAGACTCTGCTGCATGCTACTGCCTGCCTGCCTACTGTGAGCTGAGGTGTGCCTGCTGTTCTGCTGTAAGTTGCTTCTGTCAGGTACTGTGGTCACAGAGACAGAATAACCAATACAGAGTGTTTGGGTTGAAACATGCAAGAAGCTGGAAGGTATACCTCTGCCTTCGTTCTCCAGTGTCCCATGGAATCCCAACCAGCTCTCACATCAGTTCAAGCTACAGAGATGTGAAACATGCAGTTAAGCTAGACTTGTGTCTAACTTCCCTTGAATACCAAAGGCTAAGGTTACAGGTGATGTTAAGAGTCCCTTAAAACAACAGTCTCTTCACATCCCGTAGAGTCCACCAAGTACAAATTAATTTAACAATATTAAAATGTAACCAACATGTCATGTTTGTGCATCCTCAGTACAATGAATTGTAGTGCTTTCTTTTATGTGCACATTGCCAAATTATCTAGTTGCATATATTCACACACATTCTCTCTCTCTCTCTCTCTCTCTCTCTCTCTCTCTCTCTCTCTCTTTCACACACACACACACGTTCAGTTTCACTATCAATCAGAGAAATCTACAATGACATGTCATGTAACTCCAGTTAGGATGGATATTACCACATGCACACATGCACACACACACACACAGAGCACACACACAGAGCACACACACACACACATACGCACACACACACAAAGACAACAACAACTAACAAAACAAAGGTAGAAGGTAATGTGAATAAAATAGAATTCTTGTACACTACTGATAGAAACATAACTAATATAGTTAATGTGGATAGGAGTATGGAAGTACCACACACACACACACACACACACACACACACACACACACACACATCTGGAATACTCGCACAATCTGGCAGTCCTGTTCCTTGGTGTATATGTGAAGAAATGGAGATCAGAAAGTTTGCTGGGAGCCCGCATTACTTTCTCCCTATTGTTTCTAGTCTGTGATTTTCAGGTCTGACCTATTTATTTCTTATAGTTCCTCTAATATGTTCACTTTCCCATTCCAAAGTGCATCTCACAGAGCCTCTGCTAACATTTCTCTCTTTGATCCACAGCCCTGGAGAAATTGTTTTGAAGATACAGTTGTTTCTACTATCCAGCTCACCTGTTTGTTACTTAGTGGAGTTGAAAGTTGTGACCCTCAAATAGCTACTTACTCAACTACGTTTTCACAAATAGGTTTTGTTCTTGCTTTTTAAAAACTAGTACTGCAGATGTGATGCAAGGCCAAAGTACATCAAGCTGGTAGTAGGATTTGTCTTCGTCTACACGGAGCTGCTTTTCCAGGCATGTAAAATGTGAGAGTTAATGGGTCATAGAGATATCCATCAAAGTTGCAGAATATCTCTGAGGTTGGGCATATGTGTGGCAGCACCAGAGTTCCTGCAGAGAGCTCCGGACTGAGCTATACGGGAACTGTGAAAATGAGGCCTAAGGATCAACAGAGTCCCCAGAATAAAAGAGGAGCCAAAATCACGAGGCATTCATCAAGTAAAGTTGTAGTCACTGAATGGAGGCAGCTGGAGGTCACATGTGCTCAATGCAAGCTGGAGGGATAGGGCTCTCTAATTTCCATTGGACCTAGATAAGGCCATCAATATCTCCAGATGTTGTGCGTGGAGCTTGGTCTCTTCCCTGTTGGCTTTGGGTCTTACTTATTTCTAGTCTTTCCTTGATAAGGCTCCACTATTCCTTTTAGGAATGAGAATGTGTATTCTGTGGTATTGAATATGGAGGTAGATAACTTGGTGTGTTGGTTGGTTGGTTTTTGTTTTCTAAAGTTTATCAGGGCTCACCGAAAACAGTTTGTCTTTAGAGATTTAGGGCTATTTACAGTTTTAAGATGGTTATAAAAATTTTGGAAATTGGACTAAATGCATTTTGTATTATGAGATGTTCGTGAGCCTTTGGAGACTAGGGGTGAAATGGTATAGTTTAAAATTAACATGCTTGATAAGAGAAGTTCCTATAATGGCTGATTTTTTTTTTTTTTTATTGTCAACTTAACTGGATTTGGGATCACCTATGAGACAGTTTTGTGTGTATCTTTTAGGGAGTTTTCTGTAAAGGTTAAACTGAGGAGGGACAAACAACCCAGACTGTTGCTATTGTCACATGGGCTGGGACCTTGGACTGATCAAAAAGGGAAAAAGGAGAAAGCCAGCTGGGTGTGACCATTGGTGACCGCTGCCAGACTCTGGGTGCAATGTGAAGACCATTGCCAAGTGCCTTCCACAGTGGATTTTATCCTCTAAAACTAAATAAACTCTCCTTTCCTTGAGTTGCTGGGTCAGATATTTTGTTTAATCACATGAGAAAAAAAATCTAATATACCTAACCCATGTTCTTCTGATATAGGGTAGATGCCATTTCCTGGAGTTTTATATGAATGTAGGCATAGGACACACTGTCTTTGAAAACTGTCCTTGTTCAACTCATAGAGCTGTTTTTGACGTTTATCTGTGTTGTATATATTGGGAGTTATTTTCCTTGTGTTGTTGAGTTGTATTCCATTATATGAACTGTATAAGAATTTATTTACCTATTCATATCTTAATTTAGTTCCACATTTTTATATTATATATAAGGCTTCTGTGAACATTCACGTGCAAAAGTTTGTGTGAGTACACACTCATGCAACATTGAACAACAAGGATATTCTGTGTAAACATCACTGGGTACATACTAAAGTGACTGTGCTGTCACTGGCTAACAATCTTATCGCTATTATTGTGTATGTGATCTGCTGTGAATGAAAACACTATTTAATGCATGATTGTGTGGTTTTATTTCTCTTAGATAAATGCAAGGGGTGGTATGTCTGCTATTATAAATAAATGTGTAAATATATGCTGTTCAAAATAGTTGTATAATCTTACATCTCCTACACTCTCAGTGTGGGAAGATGCCAGTTCTTTCATACCCTTGCTAAATAGTTGCTATTGTGAATACAAAAGCATTTGCTATTTCAGTGGTATGTGCTGTGATCTTTAGAGAGCACACACACACATACACACACACACACACATACACACACACTTATGTGTGTGTGTGTGTATATATATATATATATATATATATATATACACATACACTTATTTACCCTCTGTTTTAGTTACTTTTCTGTCTGTTACAGTGATAAAACACCATGACTAGAAGCAACTCACAGGACTTTATTTGGACTTACGGTTCTAGGGCAAGAAGAGTCCAGCAAGGTAGGAAACGTGGGAGCAAGCAGGCATAGCTGCAAGAATAAAAGCTGAGAAATCACACCTTCAAGTGCAAGAATGATGCGGAGAGAGCAAACTGGAATCAACAGTTTTCTGTAAAATGAAAAAAACTGAGCAGTGTGAGCTACAAGAATAAGAAACTGAGAAATCACACCTTCAAGTGCAAGAATGATGCAGAGAGAGCAAACTGGAATCAACAGTTTTCTGTAAAATGAAAAAAACTGAGCAGTGTGAGCTACAAGAATAAGAAACTGAGAAATCACACCTTCAAGTGCAAGAATGATGCAGAGAGAGCAAACTGGAATCAACAGTTTTCTGTAAAATGGAAAAAACTGAGCAGTGTGAGGAGACAGCCTACAGAGCAGGAACAAGTTCTTTGCCAGCTGTGCATACCACAGGGGGTTAATACTTAGAACTAAGTACTAAAACATACCGGTTCAGTCAGCAACGGGTGTACTGAATTGAATGGACAGTTCTCAAGGACAGAAATAGAAGTGGCCGATTACTATTTGAAAAAAGTATCCAACATCCTTAGCCACCAGAAAAATGCAAATTATAGCTGTCTTGAGAACCCGTCTCACCCCAGGTAGAATATCTAACACTGAAATCAAATGCTGACAAGCATATGATGAGAGGAATCCATATAAATGGGAGGAATGTGAATGGATATATAGCCACTAGGAACATCATCAATACGAAGGTTCCTCCAAAATCTGAAAAATAGAACGGTCGTATAATCCGTCTATACCGTATAATTTGTCTATACCACTCCTGGATGCTGACCCAAAGGATTCTGAATCAGAATTCTGCAGAGAGATTTGCATATCCCAGTTCATTGAAACACGATTTGCAACAACTAATTGTGAATGGTTAATGCTGATTGACAGCTTGACAGGCTCTAGAATACCTAGGAGACAAGCCTCTGGCATGTCTGTGAGGGAGCTTTGTGATTGGCTGGAGATGGGGAGACCCACTCTGAATTTAGGTGGTTGTATGCCAGGGGGAGGAGTCCAAGACTGAAGGAAAAGGAGAAAGTATGGTGAGTACGAGAGCACTCACTCATCTCGTTCCCCTTCCTGATTATAGATGCCATAGGACCTACCATGGGACTAGCTGCGTCACAGCCCCTCCTGTCATGCCACCTCCACCATGAACTGTAAGTCAGACTGTGAGCCAAGCATAAGCTCTGTCTTCCTCAAGTTACTGTTCTCAGGTACCTTGTCATAGCAATGAGGAAAGTGACTGAGAGACCAAGATTTGGTCTTGGTAGGAACTAGCCTACATGTCCTTTAAAAGAAGAACAGCTAAACAAATATGGTGCATAAATACATAATGGAGGTTGATACAGCTATAAAAAAATAAAATTATGACACTTCAGGAAAATGGATGGGATTGGAGATCATTGTGCTAAAGGAAGAGAGCCAACTCAGACTAATTTATGTTTCTCTTATGTACAGACTCGAGATGTGTGTATGTGTGTGTGTGTGTGTGTGTGTGTGCATGTATGTGCAGGACATATGCATATATAGATATACACATATATAGAAGAGAGGAAAGTCTCTAATGGAAAGGGGAAGAGAGAACAAGAGAAGCTAACAGCTTACATACCTCATGAAAGCAGAAGGCATGATTACTGGGGAGTGGCCTATATATATATGAGATAAGATCACAATGACACCATATTTGTATGGTGACCAAAATACTAATACAAGTATAAGTCATGCCTCTTAAATACTTTTTAAAGTTATTTTTCCCAGAAGTACTTCTTTGAATTTTCATCTTTTGTCATTTTAGAGTTTAGAAATGTTAGAACTAGGGGTTTTAGATGTTCCTCAACAGAGGAATGGATACAGAAAATGTGGTACATTTACACAATGGAGTACTACTCAGCAATTAAAAACAATGAATTCATGAAATTCTTAGGCAAATGGATGCATCTGGAGGATATCATTCTGAGTGAGGTAACCCAATTACAAAAGAACACACGCGATATACACTCATTGGTAAATGGATATTAGCCCAGAAACTTAGAATACTCAAGATACAATTTGCAAAACACATCAAATTCAAGAAGAAGGAAGACCAAAGTGTGGATACTTTGCTCCTTCTTAGAATGGGGAACAAAATACCCATGGAAGGAGTTATAAGACAAAGTTTGGAGCTGAGACGGAAGGAAAGACCATCCAGAGACTGCCCCACCCAGGGATCCATCCCATATACAACCACCAAACCCAGGCACTATTGCATATGCCAGAAAGATTTTGCTGACAGGACCCTGGCATAGCTCTGTTTTGTGAGGCTATGCTAGTGCCTGGCAAATACAGAAGTGGATGCTCACAGTCATCTATTGGGTGGAACACAGGGCCCCTAATGAAGGAGCTAGAGAAAGTACCCAAGGAGCTGAAGGGGTCTGCAACCCTATATGTGGAACAGCAATATGAACTAACCAGTACCCCCAGAGCTGTGTCTCTAGTTGCATATGTAGCAGAGGATGGCATAGTCGGCCATCAATGGGAAGAGAGGCCCTTGGCCTTGCGAAGATCATATGCCCCAGTACAGGGGATTGCCAGGGCCAAGAAGCAGGAGTGGGTGGGTTGGGGAGCAGGGCGGGGGGAGGGTATAGGGGGCTTTGGGGATAACATTTGAAATGTAAATGAAGAAAATACCTAATAAAAATATCTTTAAAAAAACTAAGGTTTTGATCCATAATATCTTAGCATTCAGGACTGTGGAATGGGAGCTTATGGTCCAATCTCTTTTAAAGTATATTCTTACACTATCCAAGGTAAGTTTTGCCTGTGATCTTCATAAGTATTTTATGTAACTTCCCTATTATGGTCCATTCTACTTTCTTCCAGTGTCTTACACACTTGGAGCTTAGTTACAGAAGTCTTGGTGGTTTTATATAGTGACTTAATTATGTGTCCTCCTTTGATCAGTTTTCACTGATTGGTTCAGTCTTATACCCAAGTGCATTCTGGGCAATTTTGTATGAGATTCTGGCTTGATAGCTTATGTTATTGGATACTATAACTTCATATTTTAAATATTCTGTTAATTATTTCTGAAGTTTGTACTGGGTTGTACTTGTAGGTTGAAACTAACCTATATTTCAGCAGCCTGATTGGAAGTTTTTGAACGGTGTATCCAGGGCAGATTTTGATCTGTGGTTCACATGAGCTAGCTCCTAAGCCAATAGTCTTTTAAAGTTTCTATTTATTGACTCCTGGGTTGCGAGGTCTCTCTGCTCTAAGAGAATGGACTATTCTTGCCTCTGTTTCTGGCCTTGGAATCACTCATTCTGCCTGCTACTTCTTTCCTTGGCCTCCACAGTTTCTTCATAAGTTCGTGCTGCCTAGTCCTCTGTGGAACTCTAAGGGGATATGGACGTGTAGGACAGTTCTTTCTTGTTCTTTCTTTCTTTGGGTCCTTTCTCTGTGAATTCTGGGTGGTCAGACACCCTGAGCTTTGTTTGGCTCCCCTTGCTTGGGCACTTTTGTGGAAAGTGCACGGAGAGTGATATGGAGCACACACAGGGTCCGCCTGGTTTGATTTCCTTCCCCAGACTCTGCTGTGTGGTGTCTGGCAGCCGCCATTTTATCTCTTCCCTTTTCTCACTCTTTAGGTCAGTCAGTCTTCTCTGTTACTCTGTCATCCCAGGATTGGAAGTCAACAGTAGCATCCTTACTATCATATCAGCCACTATACGCACTACTCATAATTTGTTTTTTTCCTGTATCGATTACCTATCTTTATTGATATCATGCTCTGTTCTAGGCCCTGTATTAGTTACTAAAGTTCCCAAAATTTCTTACCCACCCCCAGCAGCTGAATGATATGGAATGTGGAAAATGTATGTGTACATAATTCCAAATATAAGCTCTACCAAGCTTCTGAATGGTGACCAGCTCTCCCCGTAGTGTGCCTGCCTCTCGGCAATGTGACTTTGCCACTTCCTTCCCTCCCTGGCCTTCATCTGGACTAGGCAGCTGAGATGGAAATGATCTCCTGTGCGTTGTGTAGCTCGAGTCTCAAGAGACTCTGTGCCTTCCACTTTCACCCTCTTGGAATGTTGTTCTGAGACATCCATGTAAGGACAGCAGGGTAGCTCGACACAGGACTTAAGGTCACAGAAAAGAGAACCAAGTTCCCTGTCTACTGTCCTCAGCAGTGACTAGCCTAACTGACTCTCCAGCTGACCGAGGTATGGAGATAGTCCTGGAGAAGCCCTCCAGGGGTATCATGCTCAATCCAGGCAGTTGTAAAACAGAGCAACTCAGTTTCCTTAGGACCCTGAGCTGCTCGTTACACGGAAAAGTTGTAGAGAAGCAAACATCAGACCATACCCTCTGAAAATTTCTATGTTAGCTCTACCCCCAGGGATGGCTGCTGTCTGTGATGTTTGAGACATTTGCTTTTCAGATCGTCCGCATGATGATCAGTCTTTATCACTTTGCTTTGTCTGACTCCTGACCTGTTATCTATCTGATCTCTCATTGACTAAACCAAAGTCTCTTTAAGGCTGAGACCTTCTTCTCAGTTGTGTTTCCAATGGTAGGAGCGCTACTTAAAAATGTATTTGACACTGACATCCATTTTATTTTATTACTATTTAAACATTCCCTTTCTCTCTGTCTCTATCTCTGTCTCTGTCTCTCCCTGTGTGTATGTGTGTTCTTGTATATTAATGTCTTTTGAATGTGGGCCCATATCATGTCGCATGTGTGGCAGTCAGAGGACAACTTTGGATGTTGACTCAAAATTTAAAATTCGTATTTTGATCAGCTTATGAACTATCCTGGGTACTTTTAATTCAGCAGAGCCCGGGAATACAGGGATCTTATAAAGTGTTAGGCTCTGTGCTTTTGGAAACATCATTATTAGTAAAATTGCTACCAGCATCATTTAAACGATCACAATAAGCATATGGAGGAATTCAGCATTGTCCTTGTTTTATAGCTACTGAGATGCAAAGATATAGAATCCTTGTTTAAATACTCAAGTTCCCGAGTGGGGGCTGGGACGTAAGCTCAGCTCTCTTACCTCTCAGGACAGAGCATTTTCAGTAGCGTTTGAGAAGCAGGCCGGCGAGCTGCCTCCAGGCAGTCTGAGAAGTGGAGCCTGGAAGCCAGCTGGAGGACAGACTCCACAGGATTCCTTCCTTTTAGTCTTGGAGGGAAATATGATATACCAGCTATCAGTTAGCACAGGACGGTTGGGACTGAAGAGTGTGAGAAGACACCATGCTCAGATACCCGGACCCCTGTCACTCATACCTAGCCTTCTCCAAGAGGAGTGGAGTTAGTCCTCCATTCCCTGCTTCTGACCGTTTGACCCCTTTTCTTACTGGGCCCCATGGCTCATCTTGGTGCAATATAAGGTCACCCAGTAGATTTTTCTCCAGGGAGATCATTTTGGGTGAAAAAGAAAAATGGGTGGAAAATAGGCTATTTTTGACCCAGTGTCTTGGGTGATCTTGATCCAATCCTATTACGAGTGTGAAGTTCCTAGGACCTTCTGGGAAAAAAGCAATTTGGATCAGCTCTGTGGTCATTAGAAGGACAATATTAAAATGACAGGAAAATATATAGTCTTTTCTCCTTAGGGTTTTGTTTTTAGAAGGACTCTGGGTCTGTTATGGCACATGTGGAAACAACCCTGTGAGAACAATAGACAAACACTGAGGAAGCAGGCCACATGTTTCAAAAGTGAGAAGCTTTCTTGAGCGACTGCTCAGTAACATTTAATTAATGACACCATTCAATTAATGACAGTGATAATGCTAATAACTTTAGTGATAAATAACACATCTTCACATAAAACTTGGTGGCAAGGGCTTGTGAAATCTCAGGTTTAGGAGTAAAATATGCATTTATGAAGGCACGTTGACACATTTATATGTGTGTGAATGTATGATTTTGCTCACAGAATTTGAAGTTCAGTGAAAAGAGATACACTTAAAGCCAGTGAGAGAAAATTGCAAAATTTGAGAAGAATGAAAAAGTAAGAACTATGGGATAAGGTTTTTTAAAAATCCACACAATTCTTGCGCACCAGGTTAGGGAAACCAAAATGGGCTTCCCCAAGGAAGTAATATTTTGAACTTGAAACCGTTAAACCTTGAAGGTTATAGAAAGACGATCCAATGGGAGCTGCTGGAGTTGGTGGGGAATGTAAGGAAAGTAAGAGATCTGGAGTACAGCAAAGTTCTAATATGGCTCCATTAATATGGCTTTGGTCATTCTCTGCTTTCCTTTCTACTGCTTTGATAAAACCCTTTGAGGAAATGCAACTTAAAAGAGGAGGGATTTGGTTCAGATACAGGTCACAGTCCCTTGTTGAGGGTAGTCAAGGAAGGAACTCAAACATGAACTTGAATCAGAAACAAGCTTGCTGGTTTTCTCCCAAATTCTGATATAGCCCTGAACTACCTTCCCAGGGAATGGAACCACCCACAGTGGGCTGTTGTTTCTTATAGTAATTGACAATTAAGACAAATCCCCACAGAAATGCTTACAGACCAACCTGGTATAGGGAATTCCTCAGTTGAGGCTATCTTTCTCAGATGACTCTAGGCCATATGAAGGTAACAGTTTAAATTAACTAGGGCAAGCTCTCAAAAGGATTCTGTCCCCAAAAGTAATTACGAGAGGTGAGGTCGCCATCACCTTTCTTCTCACTTGGGCCTTATGCAAAACCCAACTAGCAGTGAGTCCTCCTCTTATATGCCGCGTAAGCTGGGACTTCACAGCCTCGTCTGTTTAAGACAATGCGTGAAAGGCACGGTCATAGGTTATGAGCTTCTGCCATTGCCCCGACTTAACCTTTGGCGACACGAGACTCCGCTGTACACATCTCTAATGGCGATAGTCCAGCATTCCTATTTTCTGTGAAATAAACCTCGTTTCTCAAACATTTAAAAATCTGTCCTCCAGGAAACATTTCATGAAACACCAGAGAGCACAGAGGCAGACTGGACTGGCCCAGACCCACAGACCACAAATTGGGTTGGTTCTGTAATGCGTCACTAACCTCCAGGGCCCAGAGACTATTGCAAACCACTCTCTGAAAACCTAATAATTATCAGTTGTGCAAAAAGTGTCACCATTTTTCTGGCAGAGTTCTGCTCTCTTCGGCATGGGAGTGGAGGATTGGCGGGCAGGGGGTGGGGCGCAGTGGCAGCCTGCAGTGACTCTTAGTGGGAACTGGCTGAGCATGTAATTATATCATGAGTCAAGCACTCCCCTGGGATGTAAGATGACCAGAGGAAAATGAAATAACATTATATCCCACATGAATAAAAGGTAGTGGTGGGGTAAGCTGACTCCCGAGGAAGAAAACTGGGGCGAAGACATTTCCCAGCAATTAAGCGTCTTCTGACATGTCCCCGTGTCCCCTCTCTTAAAATGAAGGGATTATGTGGGCACGATTTATGTCTTTGCTTTAAGCTTGGAGGAACAAGTGACCAGAGATGACAAGCCACATGGATAGATGACCTCCACAGCAAACAAAAAGCCTTTGAGCTGGAGAAACTTGCCTTGCTGTGTTCCAACAGAGCTCTGTTTGTTCAGGAAGAAATTAGACTGACAAATGTTGTGGTGGGAGCTAAAAAATATTTTTTTCCTGGCTAAACCACTTCCAAAGGTATATTTTTATGTACCCAGGAATAGCAGCCTGTTTGTCTTGCTTCGGCTCTTTCTCATTTCTTTTTTGACCAACGGCTAAAGAATTAGGCTCTTTGCGCTGGGCTGATGATGGAGTGGCTGAATAGACTCCCATGCAGTGCCTGTGTCTCCCCCACCTTCCTGGTTGATAACATTATCCAGGGAGTTTTTGATCAAGCTCACCAGAGCAAAGCAGTTATAGGGGCCTCCAGAAAGGTTATGGGTGTAGAGGCATTAACAAGAAGACTGACACCTCTACACTGTCTCCCAAAGCAAGTTATTCAATAGAACTTAGTTATTTAGGGCGACATCTTGTTATGTAAAGCAGGCTAGCCTGGAACTTACTATACAGCCCAGGGTGGCCATCCTGACTCAGCCTCCTACACATTGCTTTTACAGATGTGTGCTCCAGTGCCTAAACGACAAGATAGGGTTGTTTCAGACAGGAAGAGTGTGAGACCAATACAAAGCTCTAAGCGGCGAAGAATAAATAAATTTCACTGTGCCTCTTCCCTCAGTCGCTGGCAATATTTCCAAAGGAAACTCAGAGTCTGGGGATAAGGGACTGTGTAAGGAAAAAAGCAAAGCAACCAAGTGGCTGCCACATATTTTGTGAAAGGTAAATACTTTTGGTTCAGTTTTGTTCAGTTCAATGTTCAATGTGGACACAGATTTACTTGATGTGAGCAATAAAATATTGAAGTAAAAAGAGGAGAATTGTTTAAAGATGACTGAAGTTTGGCTTTATATTCAATCCTGCTGAGAGGGTAAGACTAAGAGGGAGCACTCCTCCCCAGCCACACCCTCAGAAGTGAGGGTGAAGGGCACTTGACTTTACCGTTGCTCACTTCTTAACCCCCCTGCGATGTTACTAAGCCACTGTAGCATGCCCACCTTCATGATTCTTACATACATAGTTACTATGAGGTAGACCAGAACACAGTACAGAGTAAAAACAAAGAGTTCGATAGATAGATAGATAGATAGATAGATAGATAGATAGATAGATAGATAGTACAGTTAACTCGATAATGAATACATAGGTTAAGTATCCATTATCCAAAATGCTTGTGGTCAGAGTGTTTTGGATTTGGGGATGAGTATTCGCTGCACCAAATATGGTATCTCAGGGGTGGGAGCCAAGTCGAACTGTGAAATGTGTGTGTGTTTCATTTATACCAGAAGGCAGTTAGTACCGTATTTTTAGTTTACCTGCATTGTGTTTGGGACCCATCTCATGAGATAAACTGTGGAATTTTCAGTTCGTGATAGCACATTAGGTCCGCCAGTGTTTTAGATTTTGGAACATCTCAGCTTAAATGTGTTCAAACGGTTCCTTTAAAAATTACATCGTTTACTTGTTATTATTGTGTAGTGTTTGGTGTGTGATGTGATGTGTGTGTGCAACTACAGGCTTGGGCATGCCGTACTGTGTGAACGGAGGCCAGGGTACAACTCTCAGGAGTTGGTGTGGCCTTTCCACAATGTGAATCCTGGAGATGGCACTAAGGTGGCCAGTCTTGGTGGGGTAAGTATTTTTATACACTGAGCCATCTCCTCAGCTTTCCCATTTCTTAATGAAAACATTCCAGTAAGATGAGTAGCATGTGCGCTCTCTTGACCTTTGTCCCAACTCACATTGGAAGATTCCTAGTGCTGTTGGGATTTACAATGTCCCACCATCTACCCCTAGCTCTTTATGGCCATGATGATTTTATTTTATTTTATTTTATTTTATTTTATTTTATTTTATTTTATTCTTTCAGATTCATTTGTTTTATATAAATCAGTATACTATTGCTGTTTTCGGACACATGGGAAGAGGGCATCAGATCCCATTACAGATGGTTGTGAGCCACTATGTGGTTGCTGGGAATTAAACTCAGAACCTCTAGAAGAGCAGTCAGTACTCTTAACTGCTGGGCCATCTCTCCAGCCCTAGTGATTTTTAACTGATAGTTAGAAATTCTCGAAATCTTGCAGGATTTTCCTGGTTTTCAAGGTTATTGAGCATGATTTATCCTAAGATGAATATTTTTTTCCTTCCTTTACTTCAGGTTTGCAAAACAGATGCATTTAAGGTTGATTAATATGTCTGTTTAGCTTGGAAGTATTTTCACCATCTCCTATCCAGTTGTGAAATCAATGACTTGGTCTGACATTGAGGCAGTGAGGCATGCTGACACTCCAAACCCCAGGACTCAGAAGATGATGAGGTTTGGATAAAGGGTTCTCAGAGAGGCAAAACGAGGTTATTAACATGACCCTTTCTAGAGATGGCTGATTCCTCATAAGAAAGAAACAAGGAAAGACACAGATATACTCAGAGGGAATATTATATGGAGACACAGAGAGAAACTGGCAATAGACAAGCTAAGGAGAAACTTCTAGAAGAAACTAACTGTGCTCACATTAGCTCATTTGTCTAATTGCATTAGCTCAGACTGTCTTATTAAAAAACCATGTACCAAGTGATGTATACAATAGGAACTTATTTCCCATGATTCTGCAGGCAGAGAAGTCTAAGGTCTGACTGCTGCATCCTCCAATGAGGCCTCTCTTTCTGGTGTGCTAAAGCTGTCTCTCCTCCCACGGCTGTGGCCAGCAGAGACAGGGCCTCAAGCTCTTCTTATAAAGACCAATCTGCTCCCAAAGGTCCACTCTCAGTTTGCCTCCAATTTAACCATTATTCCCCAAAGCCCCATCTCCAGAGCATGCCACTGTGCAGTAGGGGTTCCACGTATGACTTCATGGAGGGAAACCTTCAGACCACGTGGTAGAGGATCAAATAGGTTTGGGTTACACCATGGTCTTCAGAATAGTGAGCAGTATGTTTCTGTTGTCTGAGCCACCTTTGTTAGGCCACAGCTTGTCACCTGGTGCAGGTTAGAGTGAGGAGACACTTATGGACAATGGCACCAGTAGGAAAAAGCCCACAGGTCTAACAGGACACATAGGAAGTCTTTATATTCTATTTGTGCTAATATAAAAAAAATGCCCAAGAATAGAAACATATGTTCTCACAGTCCTGAAGGCCGGGAAGTCCATATTCAAGAGAAGTCACTTACCAAGAGAATGATCCTGTTTATGAGGACTCTGTGATGGTATCACTTTGTAAGGATCCACCTAATCAATATTAATTGATTAATTAAAGCTAATTTCTTCTATATTAATCAATATTATTGATTATTGATTAATAACATTGGTGATCAATATGTTCCGGAGGGGACTAACACTGAAACAACGAGAGAAGTTGAAGTAGCCAGCTATTACATGGCAGTCTTTCACAGATGACCGGTGTCTTGACAAAGAAACACCACCTCCCACTCAAGTGTGTGAGATGCATGGGACATGGTATCTGTGTGAATGACTTTGGCTTTCCTTTGTCACTAAATATCAACCTTTTCAGGGAACCTCTCCATGTCCACAACTTAACCCCTGTTCTAGTCTCCATTCTGTTGCTGTGATCAAAGACTGACCAAAACCAAGGGTTTGTATCAGCTTATAAGCCACAGACCATCATGGACGGGAGTTGGAAGAGGAGCTTAAAGCATAAATCTCACTAGCTCATGCTTCAGGAACTTGTATAGACCAGGACCACCTGTTAGAGACGGCACTGCCCATGGAGGGCTGGACACTCTCACATTAATTAACTCCCAAGGCACATATGCTCACAGGCCAATCTGATTGAAACAATTCCTCAACAAAGAATTTCCTCTCATCTGACTCAAGTCTGTGTCAAGCTGACAGTTAAAACTAGCTAGAACACCATAGGCCAGTTTTCCTTTCCCGTTTGTCCTAATTGTGACTGTTTCTATCTAAGGCCAGTTCTCTCAAAACAGTACAAACTGGATTAGGTCACCTGGGATATAATCTTAGACACCGTCTCTCTTACCCAGGATCTTTTCAGAGCTCAGGGTTTTCTCCCCGAATATTATCCTTTAAGCGTTGTTGAAGCATTATTTATAGGATCTCTGCTAAACAGCTTTGGATGTTCTCGATTGAAGAGATGTGGTAGAGGATCAAATTAGTTTGGGTCACAAGGGAAAGTGTCTGTAAGAAAAATGAATGGGACTCGGAGGAATTGAGTATTGCAGAGAAACCAGATTTGACAGTGCATTCTTTCTTTTGCCAGTTGGATTTGGATTGTGTTAATAATCACACGTTCAAGGAATGGGCAAGCCAGTCTGGAGGAAAGAAGTGACCAGAGCCATTTCCCAAGCCATGAACCAAGCAATAGGAGAGACAGAGGGAGGGAGGAGCAATTTTCTTTGATGCAAAAGACATATTCTTGATGTCTGTCCCCCATGTACACATTCCCAAGAATCTCATTGCTTCCTGTCCTGGAGTAGATGCAAAATTCTAGAGTTGACAAAAATAACTGTCTATAGTCCCAGATCACTTAAAAAAAAAAAAACCATTGACTATTTCATTTAACAAAGGGTAAAGGTTTCTCTCTTACTCATAGTTGTAAGAAATATGCCACATATACATATCTTATCTTCTCATAATTCTGTTTTATTTCTTTGTTTATTTTCTGGTTTAGAAATAAGTGTCTAATATTTTATTTTCTTTCTCTTTTTTTAGTTCATTGGGAATTTTGCGCATTTGTGTTGTGATCATATCTACCCCTCCCCAACACCTCCCAGATCCACCCCCCTTCCCTACCCTCCCGACTTTGTGGTTTCTGTCTTTTAAATCCATAAAGGTCAGTTTGTGTTGCCCATATACTCTTAGCTGTGTGACTTTCCAGTGGAGCATGGCTGACTTACCAGAGACTGTACTCTTAAAAAAAGTGACTTTCTCTCTCAAGGTAATGATTTCCAAAAGCTCCCAAGCTAGGGATGGAACTTCATGCCCACCCCTCTTCTCCATACAAGGTTTGTCTGGCTTGAGCTTTCAAGGTATAACTGCTATGGATTCATGTGTACATTGCCCCTATTCTATTTGGAAACTATTGTTTCCTGTAGTCACCCAACTACTCCTGGCTCCTGTAGTTTTTTACAGTCTCTTCCGCAATGATCCTTAAGGCTTGGGAAGAAGGGTTGTGATACAGATGTCTCATCTAGGGCTGAGTAGTCTGCAGTCTCTTATTCTCGGTGCTTTGACCAATTGTGGGTCTCTGTGTTAATCAATATCTACTGAAAATAGAAGCTTCTCTGGCAAAGGGTGAGAGAGAAATTAATGGATAGGTATAAGGAGATATTATTAGGAGTTGGTTTAATACTTTGTTCCTTTAGCTGAATAGTAATACAATTCCCCTGGGCCTATAACTTGTTTAGGAATAGGTTCATAGTCTGATCATGGTGCCTGGTTTGGCTTTCATCTTGTGGAGTAGACCTTAAATCCAATGAGAAAGTGCTTGATCACTCTAGTTATGTTCATGCCACAATCCTCCCAGTGGAGATGTCTTAGTGAGTCAGTAATTATTGTATCTTGCAGGAGTCACAGCTGTGTAAGACATGATATTCTTGTTCTTCAGCAGTGTGCATTCTATTTTTGGTTACTTATGTATTACCCTAGGCAAGGCCTGTCACTTCAGAGACATTTTATTTTTCTGTTTATAAGGTTGGGTAGCAAACCATCCTAAAGCTCAGAGACTTAACAAACACTCGATTTGTTTGTGAGTGATTCTGTGGGTGAGCAAATATGTCTTGATAAATGAATGGTACTGTCTATTAGGGTTAAGGAACTCTGGTCATCCCTGAACACGTTTTGTTGCTCTTCATAGAAGCCACCTTATCCTTTTGTGGAATAGCTATAGTCAATGAGTATTAAATTATTAACATGCCTGGCACTTGATATATATGATAATCTTGAATCTTGAAGAGCCACTTTTGTAGATAACTATTGATCCAAATAGCATAGCTCTTAAGTGGCAGAATGGACTCTCAAATTGCAGCCCATCTCCAGTACCACCCAAAGCTTGCCACTGTGTCCTGTTAATGGTCAAGGCTATATGGAATGTCCCCATTTTGCTGCTCCACATCCTCTGGGAGGACCATACAAGCCTATACAGGAAATGGCATTTCTACAGAGCAGTTCTTGTTTTCCCAACTGGAGTTCCTTTGCTTTCCTGTCTCTTTAGCTTCTTTAGCTGCCTACAGTCGCTATATATTCTGCCTCAGTTCTTGGTCCCTGCTGTGCTGGCAAAGAAATCAAGTGTGAAATATACCTCTGGACAGAGAAGCGGTTAAATGTTCTCTGTTCCCCCCACCCCCAAAGTCAATCTGGCCTTTGCCAATAAATCCAGAAGGAAGTGACAATCAAGTTGTCCATAGGAGTTTCCCATCAAACATAGGCATTTAGGAGGACATATGTGTAGGTGGTAAACAGACGAAGGATGTCCACAGTAAACCATTGCCTTTCTGAGTAGATAGTGATAGTTGGTAAGGGGTATTTGGTACCTAGGTTTAAAGGCAAGGGTGGATGGGTTATAAGGTTATAAAATACTTTTGCCCATGATATTATCAAGTTCCCAAAACACTTTGGTGAACTACTTTATATTCTCCTATGAATCTAAACCACAGCAAATCCTCAGCTTTCTGTGTGAAGATGCATAATAGAAAGAAAACCTCATTATTAAGATAAACAATAAAAACACTTGACACTGTGTATTGAAGAACTCATTATTATGTAAATTATAAGTGTGTTTGTCATTCCCTGTGGGATTTTTTTTTTAAGAATTTGGAATTCTGAAGAATACACCATTACTTAGTCTTTTTAGAGGAATAAGTCAGGAGCAGTCAATCACTAAAGCAACTGAAGGGCATTGAGAGACCCCAGAGAACCCTGCTAACATTTTGGCTTTTATAGATATGGACTGACAAATGCACCTTAGTTACAAAAGGGCACCTCAGCTCATTAGTTCTTGAAGTTCTTTCCTGACATACAACACAACAGGTGTTAGAGTCTGAAGGTGGTAGCAAGTCTATGCTGTTGTCTTCTCCATGTTACAGAGTCGAGAGGTGGCTAGGAGGGTGACATCCTGACTGACTGTTGAGCGAAACCTGAGTTCTAACACCCTCGTGCAGGGGAAGGCAGTAGGAGCTTGGTGTGAGCTCATGGGAGTTTGATACTTACCTTGCAGCCATGGCAATGCACCTGTCAGCAACCACTCATGCAGTTGATTTATCTTGGCTTATGGTTCCTGGGACATTTCAGTCCACCATGGAGGAGAAAACATGGTGGCTGGGTTTGCTTGGTCTGTGCTGGTGGGAGCATATGGTAGACCTCTCACTGCTCGCAGATGAGAAAGCAGAGAATGAACGATAGAATTAAAGAGGAGACTAGCCGTCAACCCCCTCGCCCCCATCAGGACTGACTTCTGTGGGCCAGGACCCACCTCCTAAAGGCTTCATGGCCTTCAAGCTAGTTCTTCAGCCTAGGCCCCACCATTGGAAACCTGAGAACGTGGGAGACATCCCAGATCAAAGCCAATTCCCCAACGTGTCTAGAGGCCTGTTGGAGTCATCTTATTTCATGTGAAGGACATCATCTTTCCAAGAGGTTTAAGCAGCTCTGTTGTGTATGTGTGCCCATGACCCCGTGTGAGAGTGTGGCTTGGTGCACAGCCACGACTTTACTGGCAGGTTAGCTGAATGAGTGTCACAGGCATGCTACGTCATGTTAACCAAGAATTTGGATGGACAAAAAGATAATGGAGTAATTTCTTGATGAATTGAAGTTCATATTTTCTTCTTCACCAGCTAATGGTTCTCATTAATAACTTAGGAATGAGCCCCTTGGTTTATTTATTTTTCTTCTATGTACACTCTTCGGGGCAAGCAGAAATGTCTCAAATGAAGCACACACAAATACATAGAGTACACATACAGCACACAGAAACCATCACACACAGAGACAGTATTTAGAAGTTATAAATATGCAGAGAAGGAAATGTGAGGTTGGGACAGAAGCCACCGTTTTCTTGTTATCTAGTCTTCATATGACTGATGCCTGGTGTTAGCATGCTTCCTCTGTTAAACTAACATACCATATCGGGTCCGTTGGCTCTTACCAAAACCCAGAGTTTAGTCAACATTTCTGGCTTTGCCTAATTCTTTGCTTTGTCTCAGAATTCTACCAAAGCACCACTTCACACAGTTGCTGCATTTCCTTCACCCTCTTGGTGGTAAGTCTCTCAGATTTTTTATCTGTCTGTTTTCAGCAATTCTGGCAGCTTTGAGGATCACTGGTTGTTCTGTGCTGTGCTTCTATATTTTTTTTCTGGTGTTTTTCCTTGTGATTAGACTGGGACTGTGGGTTCTTGGGAGGAAGACCTCAGAAGCAAAGTGCACTTTCTTCTTCACCCTGCACAAAGCACGCATTCATTCCCACGAACCACCACAGTTGGGTTGATGGTTCCAGGATGTGGAACACAGCGTGGCTGTACTCTGCTCTCTGGAGGGAAGTCACGGTGTCTGACCCACTGGTCAGGAGTAGCTACGATCATTTGGGATTCTGTGAGGGAGAGTGAGCTGTCTTTTCTATTTACTCATTAATTCACTCATTAA
The DNA here is from genome assembly GCF_000001635.26 of Mus musculus. Lineage (NCBI taxonomy): Eukaryota > Metazoa > Chordata > Mammalia > Rodentia > Muridae > Mus > Mus musculus. The sequence goes on along the minus strand of NC_000067.6, from coordinate 184,510,713 downwards.
TTTAATCATCTATTTTGTCAGTATGGACAAATAAATAGATATTTTCTGCAGTGAGTAACCTCCTCTATTCTCATGTGTTGACTGCTATTAGAGTCCCTTCAGTGGGCTCCTTTGCTACTGGGATGCCTCCCATCAGTATGTACGTGAATACACACATGTATACATCTATGTGGTGTGTATGTATGTGCAAACACATGCATACGCTTTAAGTTTGTCTTGGCACTGCCTTACTTTCTTATATTGAAAGAACACACATCAGAACCATCTTATCTAGTACATTTATCATACTAGCCCTTGAGTCAGCTGGTTTTGTTATTGTTTGTTTTGATTCCTGGTGTCTACAGTCACAGAATGTTGTCAGAAAGTATGATCATAATGTTCAATGCACTGGTCACCATGGGATGTCTGTTTCTATGCCCTTCTCCACTAACAGAGCAAGCAATGTGGCCATCCTGGCCCTGGCTTCCAAGCATCTGTATCAATTTTAACCCAAGCACATGCTCACACAGACGCCTCTGGTACCAAGTAGATTCATTCCAGAGGCTCTCCTCATTTATGTGTAAAGTCCAGCTTCTGCAATGAGACACCTGATTCTCACCATCACTGTCTGTCTTTCTAATTGTCCATTTCCAGTTGTGCCCACAGAGCGATTGCCAGCCTCCCCTCCCCTGGGAAACAGCGAACAACAGCGGAGCACGATGCCTGCATGTGCTTCCTCTTGCTTCTTGTCTTAGGACATGATGTTGCATGGGCCACCTCCATTCTCCCACCCAGTGAGATATCAGTTCTCCCTGCACATTCTGAGTTCCTTCCTAGGATCGCCCAACATTCTGAATCGTTGTTTTTTTCAAGTTACGTTTAAATCTACTATCCATGCTATGGAGGTCAAGAGTGTTCGGAAGGGAATCATAATGCTGTTCGACAAGGACTTCGAAGAGTAAGCTGGCTTCTATTCTCCACCATGCAAGGCTTCAGTGGATGCCAGTGCCCCCATCTTGAGCTTCTAGGACCTCAAAGCACAGAGAGATGAAATCTGAGGTTCTGCTAGAGGGGCACAGGGCAGACAAAGACATGCAAAAACTGTGTTTAGCTTTGTAAGAAATGCTAAACTCTCTCCCCAAGTCACTCTGAACAGTGACTCCAGGTACCTCTTATCCTTGTGGCCATTGAAAAGGTCAGGAATGAGACCTCAGACGTTCTGCTTTGTATGGTGATGTCTAATGTCTGTTTTGACTCCCAGTTCCCTAATGACAGATGGTGTGGGGCATTTTACTTTTCTTTCTTTCTTTCTTTCTTTCTTTCTTTCTTTCTTTCTTTCTTTCTTTCTTTCTTTCTTTCTTTCTTTCTTTCTTTCTTTCCTTCCTTCCTTCCTTCCTTCCTTCCTTCCTTCCTTCCTTCCTCCTGTTATCTGCATATCTTCTTTTGTGTTAAATGAGATATTTTTCCTAGTTTTTAGTTTTCTTTCATCTTTTAAAAGCTGTTTCTAGCTGTATATGCCATAGAGCACACACAGAGGTCAGAGGATGACTTTCAGAAGTTGATTCTCTCTTTCGTCCAGCTGGTTGTTCTGAGTGTGGAGCTCACAGGTTGTCAGGCTCGGTGGCAAGTGTCCTTATGTGCTGAGCTGTCTTGTTGACCTCCATGGTTTTCTTTAAGAGCATTTTAAGGTCTTGGAGATGGCTCATTTCGGAAAGCACGAGGACCTGTATTCAATCCCCAATCCCCCCACAAAAACTCCAGGTGCAGGAGCATGCATCTGTTATCTCAATAATGAGGAGGTGGACAGATCTGGCAGCCAGCATAGACATTGGTGAGCTTCAGGTTCACCGAAAGACCCTATCTCAAAAGGTGTCGAGAGGGGAGATGGCTCAGTGTGTGAAGCACTTTCCATGCAAACCTGAAAGCCTGAGTTCAGAGCTTTAGAACCAAAACAGAAGCTGAGCATAGTAGGAGATGTGTCCATAATCCATCCTCGTGATCCCACGGAGAGGCGAAAGGTAGAGACAAGAGAATTCCTAGAAGTTCTAGGCTGGCTAGCCTGGCACACACATTAGCATTGAGATCCTGTCTCAAACAAGGTGGGGGTAAGGATTGTTCTTTGACCTTCATACATGTGTGAAGACATATGTGGTCATGAGACAAGAAGGCTTACAAGGCAGAGATGGATAAAGAACCTCCTCCATAGGAAGGGTAGGGCTCTAATTAATGTTTTTACTTAGATGTTAAAATGGTCTGGATGTATTAGGTTATGGCTACTTTAAATTCTCTGGCCTCCATTAGAGCCACAAGTATGTGGTTCTGGCTCTCCATGGTGAGAATCTGGTAGGATTGCTGAAGGTAAAAGGCATACAGGTATCAGGGATCCCTGAGACTACAAGGCCCCATGAGTTTCTGACATGTTCTCATAGATATGAACACACATACACACACACACACCACCACCACCACCACCAAACCACAACTATGAAGGAACTTGGAAACAGAGTATTTTGATATATTTGACAGGAATCCATTATTGGGTGTGCTGTGGCCACTTTCTCCAAGCATAAAGCTAGCCTTTCCATTCCCTTAACACATATCTTTTGCAATATAGAAGTCTTATTCTTTGAAAGTCCAATTTATCACTTTTTTTTTTCATGGATCAGACCCTCAGTGTTATATCCAAGTGAGCAAATTCCACAACACCTAGACTTCCCCTAAGCTTTGTCTTGTGTACTACCATATGTTTTGTGTTCTACAATAGTTTGATGGTTGCTGCCCACTGTTCTCTGTGTTTTCTTCTGATAGTCTAATTATGTATATATACCCTTGAAATTACCCCACATTTTTTATTGTTTTTTTTTTTCTATTCTGTGATCCAGTGTGGAAGGCATCCACTGACCTGCCTTCAAGCTTGTTGTGCTTTTTCCTCAGCCACTTTGGTCTTTCAATACCTCATGAAGGCATCTGTGCCAAGCTCAAAGGATCAACCTTTCACAAGAAAATCAGAACCAAGTGTTATCATCCTGCAGTGCTCTTAGTCTCTACCAAGTGTCCTCAAGAATGCCTATGTACATAAGATCATAACCTGTGATGCTTACAGCAGCAATCCCCTACTATGCTAGGGCCCCGCCCTTGTGGTGATAAGGCAGAAGGAACACATGCTACCATTCTATGGCTAAATCTTAACTTTCTATGGGTCTAAAACCTTAGTAAGTGTGTAACTTTAATTTTTCAACTCCTATTTTTAATGGTGGTTCTTAAATGCTTTAACCTCCCTTATAGCCCACCACCCACCTTAGGTAGTAGAAAAGAAAGAATATGGGGAAAATGGAACTGTTTAAAAAGGTTCTTTAGAGCAACTCCTGTCTGTGTTGTCTGGAAATCGGCAGCTCAGTTAACAGGTTAGCAGGCAGCTGGGACTCGATCCACTTGTAAACACTATAGGGATACACCAGCAGTCTAGTTATGTGGAGTCAAGATAACAACAGTGGTGACGTGGCCTAGCAGAGACAGCCAGGCCTCAACCTTGGCTCAAGTCAGCAGGAGAGACCTGGAGGGACACCAGGAGAGCACTGTGCCTCTCTAAGGGAAGCGAAGAGCAGCAAAGACTTGAGACCCACAAGCATTGCACGGCCAGCTGTACCAGCAAGCCAAGCTGTTCTGTCACTCCGTAGAGTCCTATTTGTACCCTCCAAACATCATTTGTCTGCCATGTGATTCCACTGAGAGGCAAGAGAATTCCTAGAAGTTCTAGGCTGGTTAGACTGGCACACACATTAGCATTGAGATCCTGTCACAAACAAGGTGGAGGTTAAGGACCAATACCCTAGATTGTTCTTTGACCTTCATACAGGTGCGAAGATGTATGTGTTCATGAGCCTCAGCATGTACATCCAAGTCCTTGGAGCCCAGACAAAGCTCAACTAGCAATGTAAGGCAGACCAATACATGCATGTTATTAGCAAAGAATCCTTCATTTGTCCTTTCACATGCTTGCTTTAGCAGAACAGCCTCTCTCTCTTGTGTCTGCTTCAGTTTTTTTTTCACAAGTCTGCCTTAGCCTTTCACCTGTGTCCACTTCAGGAAAACACTCTTTCACGTGTTTGCCCCCAGGAAAAATACCATCCAACACAATGGACTCTCTAAAGTTTCCACTTCATAAGTGTCTTCTGATTGTTTCTCTTCTACCTTCCCAAGCCTTATTTGTGTGTGAGACAAGAAGGCTTACAAAATGAAGCTGGGTAAATATCCTTCTCCCTAGGGTAGGGTATAGCTGTAATTATTATTATTTTTAGTTATTAAAAAATATTCTGGGTGTATTAGGCTATGGCTACTTTAAATTCTCTGCATCCACCAGAGTCACACTTCTGTGGTTCTGGCTCTCCATGGTGAGGATCTGGCAGGGTTGCTGAATGGAAAAGGCATACAGGTGTCAGGTGAGGAGACCCTGCCGTGAGCTTTTTAACCTCCCTTGTTCTAGATTTGGGTCATGGTGGTTAGTCCTTGACTTCAAGGAAGGTTCTCAGCTTTAGAGATGTTCATTTTTTTTTTTCTATTATAGGTTTGAGATGTTGACTCTGAAGCTGTTTAGAAGTGAGAGCTACAATCAGAACTGTCAAATACACAAGGAAAAAAAGTAGCTTGGGGAAGAAGACATTCTCTCTACTACCAAATCTATTTTTAAGTTTTCTTTTCCTCCTCCTTGTCCTCCTCCTCGTCCTCCTCCTCGTCCTCCTCCTCCTCGTCCTCCTCGTCCTCCTCGTCCTCCTCCTCGTCCTCCTCCTCGTCCTCCTCCTCCTCCTCCTCCTCCTCGTCCTCCTCGTCCTCCTCCTCGTCCTCCTCCTCCTCCTCCTCCTCGTCCTCGTCCTCCTCGTCCTCCTCGTCCTCCTCGTCCTCCTCCTCCTCCTCCTCCTCCTCCTCCTCCTCCTCCTCCTCCTCCTCTTCTTCTTCTTCTTCTTCTTCTTCTTCTTCTTCTTCTTCTTCTTCTTCTTCTTCTTCTTCTTCTTCTTCTTCTTCTTCTTCTTCTTCTTCTCCTTCTTCTTCTTCTTCTTCTTCTTCTTGTTTTGAAAAGGCTTTCTCTGTATGGACCTGGCTATCCTTGAACTTGCTGTATAGACCAGGCTGGCCTTGAACTCAGAGATCTGCCTGCTTCTTTCTCCCTCCTGAGTACTGGGATTAAAGGCTTGCCACCACCACTGCCCAACTCTGAACCCATTTTGATGATTTTGGAAACTCTTGTTTAAAAACACCTCAGTAGGCAAGTCCTTTATATAGGTACCATCTTTTGTCTCCATGATCAGAAAGATACAACTGTCTTTGGTGTTAGACTCTCCTAGTTTAACCCTGCCTCACCCACTAACCTTCTGCATGGCTTTGGGCCAGTTACCTTAGCTTCCTCTTAATAAAACAGCCATGATTATTATGTCAGTTGGAAGAATGTACCTACTTATATGTCTGTGTGATTGGCTAGCATTGGGCATGACATCAATATTCAATGGCTCTTCCTGCCCTACCTAGAACTTGCCTCTCTTATGGGTAGGTAATAATTCCTATGACTTTCTCTCTATAATGCACTGTTAGCTTTCCTGACATGTAGATACGTAGCACAGAGCAGGGGAGAGGGATGCTCTTCTGTCCAGCTTTAAATCCCACTCTAAACTAGCATCTAAATTTATTTCCAATCTCAGAGTTCCTGAGTCTGGTAAATAATTGCTCACAGCTAGTACCTACAGAGTGCGGTATGAGCTGTCCTTTTCTGCCTTGGCATTCGCTTCTCTGATAATCTCCTGCCACTACCCACCCATTCACCCTTCTCTTAGGCAAAATCATGTTCTTTGGCCATTGAGTTTCAAAATAATTGCAGCATTTAGTTTTGAAACTGCCTTGAGGCGTGTGGGCAGCAGGCTTGTGTAAAGAAGACTAATAAATGAGGGAAAATAAATGAGCAGGGTGACGAAGTAAATGAGGCCAATCCTATTTGAAGAAAACCTCAGAGTGACTGCTTCTTGTTTACAGGAAGAATAATTATTTTAGGTCAGATCAGCAATGTAAGCAAAGTAAACACACCAGGCCTGTCCTTTCCACACCACTGCGAGATCTCTGCTTCACAAGAGGAGTCTCTGACGGGCGTCTGGGAAATCACATGCCTCAAGCAAAAGCTGAGGTAGGTCAGCATCCCTTAGCCCACAAGGCCATATTGAAACTTCCAAGTAATTGAATTTCCTGTTACTAACATTGAGAGATCTATTATGCAACGAGCCTATCCCGCTGTGAGGGACCCCAGTCTCCCTGTAAGCTCTCTGTCCTTTGGTTGCTGACTTTGTCCTGAGGTGAGCCTAGTGGACTCTGCCTCTGCCTGTTCTCCCTTAGGGTACTAAGTGATGACGGCACTTATGTTGAATTTACTCTTGAGAACATCCACCTTGAAGGAGAAACAAGAGCAAGTTCTCTGCTTCTTCCCTTGGTGGGACAATTCTGAGCTGTGTTTTCTATGGTGCCTCAGGGATTCCTGGTCGCAGTGGGTTGAACCCTAGGGATAAACTGTTACCAACACTCTCGCCCCCACTCCACTTCCCCAGTGGCTCACAGTGCTTCCTCAGCTGCCTCAACTGCTTGTATAAACAAGTCACTTGCATAAAAATTCTTGACTTGGAGTCTGCATTGTGGAGAACTCTAACAAGACAGTGAGATTCAGAGACTTCAAAGATTCCTGCAAGGTCACACAGCACCTCAAGGGCAGAGGTCATTATAAACATTCTCTGATGAGATCCTAATGTATCTCGTTGTGTCATAAAATTGTGCAATGTGGGGTGGGGACTAAATTTTTTATTTAATTTTTTTATTGAAAAACATGTTGATATTGAGAAAAAATATTCTTCATTTTTTAAGCTTAGATTTGTATAGTATATTCTGAAATGATACAAGCAAAGTAAAGATTTTAAGGTGAACAGATATAAGTTGGACTGCCTATTAAAGTGAGATTTGGGGGGCTGGAGAGATGACTTGGGAGGTTAAGAGAACTTCTCTTATTCCCAAAGGACCAGAGTGTGGTTCTTAGTACTCACATCCAGCCTTTCTAACCACCATTACTCCAGCACCAGAGGATCCAGCCCCATCTTCTGGTCCTGTCGAGTATTTGCATTCACATGTACATCCCACATCTTGTACATTTAAGTAAAAATAAAATAAAATAATTTGTAAAAGGTGAGCATTGGATATGACAGGAGATAAATGAAATGAGCATTTAAGAAAATGCCAAGTGATATAAATTCAACAACAGGCACCCCATAAAGATGAATGCTGCAAACAAGAATAAGGAAGAATGGTATGCCAGCTTCAGGGCAAGGGCAAGCTAGTCTTCAAGCAGACACAGTAGAGCTTTTTGGATATTTACTTCTAATATTTATTCATGAAGTTTTCAGTGGGTAAATCTGGCATTTATTAAGGTTAAATGAAGAGTGGCTTTGCGATTCTTTAGGAGCAGCTCACCAAATCCTCCTGCCTCAGACCAAGACACCATTTGTGCAGTAGACAAACGAAAAGACAGGAACATTGCAAAAAGCATCTGTTTACCTGAAGTTTTGGAGACATGTCAGAAGTTCTGACACATAAACTATAACAGAGAAATAGTGAGAAACATGTATGAAATTTCCTATAGGTGAGAAAAATTTCTAAAGTGGATCATTATTATAAAGTCATTAAGAAAGGATTCAGTGTGTGTGTGTGTGTGTGTGTGTGTGTGTGTGTGTGTGTGTGTGTATTTCTAGGTGCAGTGCTGTTGGAGTCCAAAAGAGGGCACCAAATCTCATGGATTTTCAGTTGCATGCACTTTTCAGGTGTATGCCACCCAAAGTGGGTGCTTGGAACTGAACTCAGGTCCTCTGCAAGAGCAGCAAGTGCTTCTAACTGCTGAGATATCTCTCCAGTCCTGGCATACAGTCATTTGAGGCTTAGAAAAAGGAACTGGTTACCACTGCAGGCCAAAATGAGTATACAGTAACAGCTGACTGCAGTTTGCTGTGTTGTGAACTTTTGCTTGTCTCAGCAGATGTGTGTCAGGGTACACTTCTCATAGCACATCGGACTGGTGGATTCTCTTGGTGGACTCCAGTAGTAAATGAAGAATAGTTAATGGAATGCTCCCTTAGGTCTGGTTCTCACTGAACAGTGTTGCTGGGTGTGTTGTTCAAAGCATGAGTGTTAGTTCTTTAATTTTAGAGGAGCAAAGTTAGTGAGATTTTTGTGCCTGAGCTAAGTTCAAGTCCTGACTTCTTGGTCATAAGTGAATTATTAAACGCAGTTTTATACAATTCTCTCCACTAAATGGAAAGAAAAATATTGTTTCATAGTACTGTCTTCATGAGTAGTGAAATAAAGTATGTAGAAGAGGGTTATGAGTTATAATGTAACAAATTCTAAACAGGATTTAAAAAAAAAGACATTTGAAGCTTTAATCCTGAGAAAATCCATCATAATAGAGATATAGCATATTTTTTTTCATTTATAAAAATTCACTGTTTTGCGAAATAATAATTAAAACATCCAATAGCTATTTTCAGAGTAGGGGCAACATTACTGAAACTGGTTCTTAATGGAAACTTTCCCTGGATCCTGGGTTGGGAGACTTGGTTGGTGAGCAGAATCCGACCTAGCATCTGAGTTGCAAGTGCAACTTTGATTGGAGCACAGCCAAGTCTCTACTGACAGAGTATTCCTGGTTGCTTCTGAGCTCTAAGAGAGGAGAAATTGTTCCATAGACCTTATGGACCAGCTTGCTTGGATCATGGAGTGGAAAAACAGAGTCCCTGCATTGTACAAGGTGGGAAGAAGGAAGGCCTGGGGCTGAGGTTGCCCTTTGACCTTCACATGCATGCGGTGGCATACACATCTCATCCTCACATGTATAACTGTATACACACACACACACACACACACACACACACATGCACATCCACACTTCTAAAACCAAAAGGAAAGTGTGCTTACTCTCTGACCTATGCTAACGTGGCTGTACAGTGTGGAACATTACACAATTATATGCATAGAGGACATGGTTAAGCAAAAGATAATACTATAATCAGAATGGAAGCCCTGTACTGGCTGTTTTTATGGTTGTGTTAACTTGACACAAACTAGAGTCATCAGAGAGGGAGGACCCTCAGTTGAGGAAATGCCTCCATGAGAACCAGCTGTAAGGCATTTTCTCAATTAATGATCAATGGAGGAGGACCCAGCCCATGGTGTGTGGTGCCATCCCTGGGCTGGTGGTTCCGAGTTCTATAAGAAAGCAAGCCAGTAAGCAGCATCCATCGATGGTCTCGTCATCAGCTCCTGCCTCCAGGTTCCAGCCCAGCTTGAGTTCCTGTCCTAACTTCCTCCAATAATGAACTATGATCTGTGATGTGTAAGCTGAGTAAACCCTTTCCTCCCCATACTTGCTTTTTGTTTATGGTGTTTCATCTGCAGCAATAGAAGCCCTGACTAAGATAAATCCTAAGTTCACAGTGTACACAGTTTCCTTCATCACCTCACACATTGGTTATCAAGGTTTCTACATTCATGAAGAGCAGCACATAAAGAATATGACTTTGGGGTATAACTGACAAGTCACAGGCCCATGGAATGGCTCAGTCGCATTTGAAGGCATTCATTGCCAATCCTGATGACATGAGTCTGAGCCCTGAAACCCCCTTGGTGGAAAGAGAACAGACTCTTGTAGGCTGTCCCTGGACTGCCCTGTGTGTGCACGCACACAACCATTCCAGAGAGCTGCGGAACTTGACTGTGAAGCTTCTGCAGGGCACAAGCATTAGGCTGATTAAATAGTGTGTTACCCAAAGCAGCTATGGCTTTGGGAGGGGTGAGTTTTGCGTGCTAGTTTGGCTCAGTTGCTATGGAAACATGCAGCTCTATTTACTTGACCAGACATTGCTGCTGTTTTTTCTTATAAATATGCATTCAACGGAAGCCTTCTTAGTTTTTTTTTTTAAAAAATGATTTATTAAGTTTATCTTATGTGCATTGGTGTGAGGCTGTTGGATTCCCTGGAACTGGAGTTACAGACAGTTGTATGCTGCTATGTGGCTGCTGGGGATTAGAACTGCTGGGCTCTTTGGAAGAACAGAAGACAGTGCTCTTAACAACTGAGCCATCTCTCCACTCCCAACCTAAGCCTTCCTTAAGAAATTTCAGAATCATTCAGTGTCATTAGGGGGCTTTCCTCCACAAATATGCTGCTGATGTATGGTTGGTTTATTGTTCAGTGCTTAAAATGACACTAAGAATGAATTAATTGCCTATGAGTTTTGAACTTGCGAGAGGCCCTGAACTGGGTATTCCTGGGGGATTTCTTTCTCCATTGGCCAGTTCTGCTCGAAAGAGCCAGGGAACTGCTAAGTTCAAACAGTAAGACCTCAAACTTTGAACTTGTACCTAACTTCAGTGTTGGGTAAACCTTTGATTAAATTTTAAGCATATGACTTTGTACTGATGAAAATAAATGATAGATAGAATTGTCTGGACTAAGCCATCGACAAAGGAGTACACATGGCTCCAGCTGCATATGTAGCAGAGGATGGCCTTGTCATGCACCAATGGGAGGAGAGGTCCTTGGTCCTATGAAAGCTCAACAGATGCCCCAGTGTAGGGGAATCAAAGGTGGGGAGGTGAGAGTGGGTGGGTGGAGGAACACCTTCACAGAAGCAGGGTGAGGGAGGGTGGGATAGGGTGTTTCCAGGAGGAAGGGAAACTGGGAAAGGGGGTAACATTTGAAATGTAAATAAAGAAAATATTCAATAAAACAAACAAAAATTGTCCATCCACATTGCTTATCAATAGGTGAAGCTCCAGGGACTGGAGGGGAGGGGAGAGGATAGCATGGAAGGATGTCCAGAAACTGCTGCTGCTTTTAATTAGGCCTCTAGTAATAAGAGCAATTGTCAGGTTTAGATAGATCCTCGATAACACTGACTACAATCATAGAATTTTAGAGTTCGTGCCATCCACGGTGATTTGTTTCCATCTTCTTCAACAATATTCCTTTATGTGTGTGTACATGCCAATGCTTATGGAGGGCAGAGGACCATGTGGGGCAGTTCATTCCCTCCTGTCTCCATGGAGACCTTGGGGAGTAAGCTCAGGTCCTCGGCTTGGCAACAATGTCCTCTCCCACCATCTTACCAGCCCCTCAGTCTTCCCCAGCATTGACACTGTTTTACTGGTGAAAAACCCAAGGAGGAGGAAGGAGTCTTGCTGTCATCATGTCTGTCGTCTCTGGAGAAACCCAGGTTGGAGCTGACCCCTCTGTTCAGTGTTGCTTCCTTTCCTTTCTGGGACATTCCGACACTAATGGAGAGGGAGTGTGTCTGTGAAGGAATTCAGTTAATGGGGTATGAACTGAGGGAGCCAAGTTGTTCTCAGTGAGGGTGGCCACGCTTAGGATGCCTGAGTGGGGGCTGAGGAATGGCTGTTAGAAACAGATATGACCAGAAAGCTAGAGCTACAACGGAAGCAACGGTCAGCGTCAAACACGCCTCTCCCAACTAAAAGATTCGTGAGGCATTTCAATGTGAAAATCTTTAACAGAGTAAAGTGGAACGCGGTCTCTGGGAAATACATCTGACATCCTAGAATTGTCCAGTTCCCCTAGGGAATGTCGTAAGTAAGGAGTTTGACAGGCAGTGAGTGGAAGACACAGGCTGATGGTGTGGACTAGAAAAGACACTTAATTTTTAAAGACTACTTCATTTTTTTTTTAAGCCTTTATAGCAGTGTTTTTCAACCTGTGGGTTGAGAGTCCTTTGGGGGTTGCATATCAGGTATCCTGTATATCAGATATTTACGTTGTGATTCCTCTCGGTAGCAAAATGGCAGTTATGAAGTAAAAACAGGATAATTTTATGGTTGGGGTGTCGCCAAGCATGAGGAGCTGCATTAAAGGATCATAGCATTGGGTAGGTGGACGGCCACTGCTTTACCATGTGGGGATAAAATCCAATGCCTTGTATGCTCTAGGCAGGATCCCCATTGCTGAGCTGAACTCCCCGGCCTTAGAAATGGATTCTCTCTCTCTCCCTCTCCCCCTCCCCCTCCCCCTCCCTCTCCCTCTCCCCCTCCCCCTCTCTCTCCCCTTCTCCCCCTCCCCCTCCCCCCTCTCCCTCTCCCTTCTCCCTCTCCCTCTCCTTTCTTCCTCTCCCTCTCCCTCTCCCTCTCTCTCTCCCCTCTCCCTCTCCCCACCCCACCATGCATGTGTTTGGGTTTTGGGGTTTTTTTTTGGGGAGGGGTTGGTTGGTTTTGAAAATGATGTCTCACTGTGTTATCAGAGTGTGTAAGGAAATAGAAAGAAAATAACCAGAAAAGACAGAGATAGGACCAACAGAGGCAGAATTGCCAGTGTCTGGGAGCAGAGTTCCTAGAAGAAAAATCCACACAGATGGGAGAAAACAAACTACAGAAGTCATGCACACAAACTGCTCATTCTTTAAAGAAACGTTTTTTGAAATTTAATTTATTTTTACTTTATGTGTACTGGTGCTTTGCTGGCTGGTATGTCTGGGTACCATGTACACGCAGTGCCCATGGAGGCCAGAAGGGGGCGAGGGATTCCATGGAACTGAAGTTACAGGTGGTTGTGAGCCACCATGTGGGAGCTGGGAATCGAACCTGGGTCTCTGCAAGAGCAACCGATGCTCTTGAATTCTGAGCCATCTCTCTAGCCTTGAGCTGCTCATCCTTTTTTTAAAAAGGAAATTTCCTTTGTTTGGGCCCCTGGATGGTGAAATATGGAGGAGGGGAACTTCGATGTATGTGCTGTGATGGCCTCAAGCACAAAGAGAGAATCCCAAATTGAGGATCCTTGTTTTTGCTTGTGCAAAACGATGGTCACTTAAGGATCCCATGGACAGCAGACTTCTCAAAGACAGAAGTAAATGATAGAAGACCTTAAGCAGTATGTCCTGGAATGATGAAGTAGGATGACTTTACACACAACCTGGTGTGTAAATAAAATAACCTTTTAATGTGATACAGAAAAGTTTAGTGCTATGAAAGCGCACACAGGATGCGTTTTTGGAAAAAGCTATATAGAGCAGAACGGACACACTTAAGAGTTTTTCAAGAGATATGCTGAAAGAAAAAGCATGATAAATTTGGGGTGCAGTGTGAGGTTTCACAGGGTTAGCAGGAAGCAGGCAGGCATGGCAGGAGCAGTCACTGGGAGCTTTATATCCTGACCACACAGGCAAGAGAGAGAGAGAGATAGGAGAGAGGAAGAGGGAGAGGGAGAGGGGGAGGGGGAGAGGGAGGGGGAGGGGAGGGAGAGGGAGAGGGAGAGGGAGAGGGAGAGGGAGAGGGAGAGGGAGAGGGAGAGGGAGAGGGAGGGAGAGAGAGTGTGTGAGCACACAGGGGGCTTTTAAACCTTCAAGGCCCACCCCTTAAGGCATACTCCAACAAGGCCACACCTAATCCTTCCAAACAGTTCAACAGGGAACTAAGCATGCAAATTTACGAGCCAGTGGGGGGCTATTCTCTTTCAGAGAGATAAAGAACTTGATGGACTGACTGAGTTTGCCAGAGTAGCTGTAACAAAGCCTGTGGCTCAGCAACTTAAGCAGTGTATTTGTCAATCACAATCTTAGATGTCCTGAGTGCAGAGTTAAGGTGTCCTCTGTTTTCCCTAGGATGCATGGCTTGTGGCCATCTGACTTCTCCCTGGCATGTGGCCTTCCCTGAAGACATGGATCCTTCTCATAAAGTCAACAGTCATACTGGCTCACAACAAGCTTATTTTAACTTAATCATGTCTATTGATGCTCTGTGTATAAACACAGCCACATTCAGAGGTCCTGGGATATAGAATGTGAGCATATAAAAACTGGAGGGTACATAGTGCTGGCATTCTCCTAGCCCACGCTTAAAAATGCACAGATTTGCGATTGCTCTGATAGGCTATTGCAGGGCTATATATTTTCATATCACCTCTAGATATTGCTATGTGTAGTAAATAATAGAGAGGACAGCAAAGAGTTTGGGAAACAGCTTGGGTGAATAGTGAGTTTGAAGGCCAACCTAAGCAACAGAGTGAGACCCAGTCACAAAAATAAAAATGAATGAAATAAGGGAATGAAGGAAGGAAGGAAGAAGCAGCGAAAAGAAAGACAAGGAGGGAGGGCCATTTATTATGATATTGGTTAAGAGATTTATATGAGAATGAAAATGAAATCTATGGCTTTAAAACCAGAAGGGAAATTAATTTATTCAACGGAAAGTGGGAGGGAGAAAGAAACAAAAAATAGGGTAAATGGAAAACATGAAATGAAAGCTCAGACGTGAGTTAAAATCCACTGGTATAACAGGTAAAGCCCATGGATGGGGAGAAAACAATGAGACTTCACAAAGCCTCAACAGCACTGTGATCTAGAACGTACAATCAAACAAAAGATACAGAAAGGTAAAAAGTGAAAAGACATCTGGAAAATACACGCAGAAAGGAATCTGAAGCTGACATTTTAATAACCAAGAAATAAAACCCAAAGCCAGAATCTAAAAATGGACAGAGATGCATATTATACATGGTGAATGGAGCTACAGAACAAAAGAGGCATAGTTGCTTTAACCCATTATGCATCTACTAAGATAGCAGCAAATATTTCCAAGAAAGAGCTAGAAACATTTCGGGAAGATATAGATAATCAAGAAGTATGGATAGAGATTTTATACGAGCCCTCAAAAGCCTGTAGATTGACCATGTGCACATATATAAAGGGCAACAGGCATTCACAGCACCACCTGTGCACATACACATACACATACAAGTAAATATTCATGAATGTGTACAATCATATCATCATACACACACACACACACACACACACACACACACACACACACACACACACACACACACTCAATATCAACATCAAAGACCCAGGAGCCTAGGAAGTTGGCTCATGGTTAGAAGGATTACCTGCTTTTCCAGAGGATCAAAGTTTGGTTCCCAGTGCCTGCATTGGACAGTTCATAATGACCAGGCCTATAACTTTATCTTCAGGGATCCAACACCTTCTGGCCTCTGAAGGCACCTATAGACAGGTGGCCTAAACACACAAACAATATTTTGAAAATATTAATTTTGAAGACCTGAAAATCATAGCATAATCATGGCATATACTATACATACAAATGACTATTCATAAATTCCTATGTTCTCAAGGAAGGATACCTATCATTTTCACAGACACAGGTAATATTTTACAAAAGAAAACTATACATCAATCTCGCCTAAGTTCCAAGACAACAATGCCATGATATAAAACATAAAGACGTCTTTTTTTTTTATTAAATGCTTTTCCGATTAGTATATTAGTTGTCACTTGAATAATTTATTTAGAAACCCACATACTAAATTTATTGCTATTTTTAGTACAGTTGAATTTTTAAAAAGCAATATATTAAATATTGGTTCTTTGGGAATTTCAGACAATGTATTTTGATCGCCTTCACTGCCCGCTCTGTCATTCCCCCCTCCCCCTTCCTTCCATTTCATGTTCTTTTCTCACTCTCCTTTTTAGAACAGATCAGCTTGCAGCAGATTCCCTAGCTCTTTGGCTTCTACAGTCTTTCTGTCCCCTCTTCCATAATGGTCTCTGAGCTTAAGCCTAGGCACTGTGATGTAAATACATTGTACACTGCACACTTTGTTGTTTTCTGTGCTTTGAGCACAGCAAATGATCTCCACCTACTGTAAAGAGAAATTTCTCTGATGAGAGCCACACTTCTCTGTGGGTGTAAGGATAAGTATTTAGAAGTTGGCTATTATACCGCTGTAAGAAGTTTAAGAAGTTACAACTGCACCGTTAATTGGTTCTCCTCTGGCTTCAGTGGCCTCATCAGCCCCTGGTAGTTAGCTAGGTTCATAGTAGGCTTGATTCCCCACCTCTCCCATTGAGTTGGCCTTAAGTCCAATTAGTTACCCTTAGGAAATAAGTGCTGTATTTTGTTGTCAAGTTGTGCTGGTCCTTGGAAAGGAGGTGTCCAGGTCAGATCCAAATCAATTCCTCTAAGTCCCCAAGAGTAGTGGCAACAGCCTATGTTGTTTTGAGGGCCTCTTGGTGTCCTGACCACAACTCAAAGGGAGGTTTCTCAGGCCTGGTACTTGTTTGTTTACTATTATTGTTATTGTTATTATTATTATTGTTATATAGTTTCTTGGGGGAAAACATTGTAACCTCAAGAGGAATAGCATCAATTAAAATGCATGGATGTGTGCATGTGCACACATGCAAGCACACACACACACACACACACACACAGAGTTTACTCAAAATTCTAAGTAAACAGAATTTCTTCCTTTAGTTGTTCTCTGGCAGTAAAAACCTTTGAAGCACACAGAGTCAGTAAACTGTCACTCTTTGTTGAGTGTTCTCCATTTTCTTTTTGGCACCTCATTCTCTATGCAGGCCTTCCTTGGGAAGGGTTGTATCTTTTAAGCACAAACAATATTAATGTATTCACCATAGGAAGGTGGCTCCCGTGCCTCTTTTCAGGTTTCTCTCCATTTTGAAATATGAAATAAATGTAATTTTCAAACCTGCACTGCATTCCAAAGCTACATTTTTTTTTTCTCTCCAGGAATGCTTTTGTACTTAACACCCCTGTGAACTCTGTGACCATACACCCTCATCTGGAAGGTCTATTCCGAGGTGACCGAGCAGGCTGCCAAGTTCAGCCCGGAACCCTATCATTTCTGCATTATGGATGCCTCTCCCTCTGACAGCTGGAATTCAATGTTCAGAGGCGTTTGGATTGCATTCGCATTGCACAGTCAAACCTTAAGTCACCTTTCCACAGCAGATGGAATCCTTAACCCGGGAAAAGGCGAATCCAGGGAAGCAGCCAAAGAGAGATACTTAAATTGGGATGCTCCAAATGGGGGATAGGCTCAGCTAGCTGTCTAGAGAGAGGCTTGAGCTCACTGAAGCACTGACAACAGAGGCCACTCTTGGCCCATCCCCGTAGACCATTTTCCCATTAGGAAAACGCTTCCTGAAGAATTTTCTCACTTAGGAGCTCTTAAAGGTTAGTTATCATGTTCACCACACATGGTCCCCTGTGGAAGAGTTACTTTAGCATGAGATGGTACAGATCTTATGGATTATTAACTAGGAGTCATTGCTATGAAACATCTCCATTATGACAGCCATGAAAATGCTCATAGGCATGGTGATGGAGTCTAATCCCAGAATTTGGGAGGCTCAGACAGAAAGCTCACCTGTCACTAGTTCAAGGCCAACTTAAGCTGTATAGTAAGACCTTGTGTAAACACAGACACACACACACACACACACACAGACACACACACAGACACACACACACACACACACAGACACACACACACACACACACACACACACAGACACACACACACACACACACACACACACACACACACACACACACACACACAAACACCCTAAGCCAAACAGACATGTCCAGATGTCCAAAGAGCTATTTCTCTCTCCACTGGGGTGATGGGAGGGCCTTGATAGGCTAAAATCTCCAGTTTGAGATAGGGATATAGTGGTATGCTCAACTTTAGCAAATCACTCTGTTTAAGAAATCATAATCTCTA
The DNA here is from genome assembly GCF_000001635.26 of Mus musculus. NCBI lineage: Eukaryota > Metazoa > Chordata > Mammalia > Rodentia > Muridae > Mus > Mus musculus. The sequence goes on along the minus strand of NC_000067.6, from coordinate 184,493,105 downwards.
GGGCTGAGCTGAAGAAATGACTCCATGGATAAAGGCATTTGTCACAGGGCCTGAAGATCTGAGTTTGAGCCTTGGAAATCATGTAGATAGAGAACCAGTTCCACAGAGCTGTCCTCTGATCTCCACATGGGCACGGTCCATATACACATCGCATCGCGTCGCATTGCATCGCATCACATCTCTCTCTCTCTCTCTCTCTCTCTCTCTCTCTCTCTCTCTCTCTCTCTCACACACACACACACACACACACACACACACACACACACACACATGCATGCACACACACACCAGGTATTATATATTCATTAGTAATAGTTGAAATAAAAGTTAGAACTTATTGTTTTAAATCATTGTTAAAATTATAGAATGTGTATTTGAAAATTAAGCTCATATTTGTTTGGTTTTAGTGTTGGTTTCTGTGCACAGAACAATCACTTGTCTTGGTTGTCAGGGTACCATCCTGACTTTTGACAAGAGTCATTCCCTCACTCTCTTCCAATGGAGGTAAAATCTTAGAAAACGCTTTTGGAAAATATTCGTCCCTGAGCGTGGAACTGGGAGGTTCAGTAGCAGTAGACTCTATTACTAATTTCTCCTACTGGTTGGGCACGTAGCTTCACTTTCTGCGATAGGATAGGTCTATACACTGAAAATAGAATTCAGTTCCCACGGCTGTAAATCAGGTATTTTGAAAATATAGTAAGAGAAGCTGGAGAGAGCAGATAAGAGCACTTGCTGCATTTCCAACTGCTGTTCCCAGCACTCTATGTAGCATTCCTGTTGGGAGACTCACAATGTGTAACTCTAGCACCAGGGGATCCAATGCCCCCTTCTGGTCTCTGTAGGCAACTGCACACATTTCTCTGTTTCTTTCTATGTCTCTCTCACACACATACAAAATATCTCTTTAAAAAGCTGGGATTTCATTATAACAAGATTATCAAAACCATTTATTATACTTTATGACATAATATCTTCTGATCATTAGTGTACTTTATTGAGTAAGTACATAGCTCTCTTGATGGGATGAGAGACATGCCCCTGCGTGCTCTGCTGTCCTTTCCTTTCCTTTGAGGGACCACTCACTGGTCTTCCACTGAAGATAACCACACTGGAGATCTTGCAGTGCTTATGAAAGAGACGAACCTTGGGCAGCTGCTTTTAACCTCACTTCCCATTGACTATGGTGAAGCCATTCCTAAACAGCTGAATTGGCACCAAATTTATGAGTTATCTGTTAATCAAACAGAAGCTTTGTGAATAATGGGGATAAGGGAAAGCTAGGATATTTCATTTACAATGCATTCAAGACACCTGTTTAGGTCTTCCTCAAAAATAAACACAAAACCAGTGATTGAAGCAAGTGAGACAGAGAACTGACAAGCCATTTCCCCAAATGACAAAGCTAGTTCAAGGCATAGGCATGATCAATATTGGTCTTGTGACCTCCTAATGCATGTTTAAACATAATCTATATTCTAGAAGTTAATAACCTTATTAAATCTATGGTAATATTAGGGGACATCTTTTGAAGAGTGCTGCGTTAGAAGAAAGTGCTAGAATGTGTTGGGGGTTATGTGAAGCATGTTGGGACATATCAAGATAAAACAGGGAGATTGTAAACCACTTCTCACTTTCTGATTTCCAACAGGGCTCATTATGCAATTCCCCATCAGCCTTATCTGCTAAGGCTCTACAGCCATCTCCCTGGTTATTGTACCTGCCGGCTTAGTGGCAGCACTTCTATAGAACCCTATAATCCTTAGTGTCTCCATAACGTAATAACCTGAAGAGGGAAGTGTGGTCAAGTTCACAAGCATTAGACTATCTTTCCCACCAACGAGGCAGCATACAGCAGCTGATATAAGGTCCCCAACACATATACAGCAGAGGACTGCCGGGTCTTGGTTCCGTCAGAAAAGATGCACCTAACCCTCAGGAGACTGGAGGCCCCAGGGAGTGGGGAGGTCTGGTGGAGTGGGGGATGGGTGTGGGAGGAGGTTTGGGATGTGGAAGAGTCAGAGGGTTGGCCAGGAGGGGATAAAAATCTGGAGTGTAAATAAAAAAAATAGATTAAATAAAAAAAAAGAGTTTGTGTGTGTGTATGTGAATAAAATATATGTGTGTGTAGTGTGTATGTGTATATAGTATATATGTTTGTGTCTGTAGTATGTGTGTATGCATGAATGTATGTAGTGTATATGGTATGTGCGTATATATTAATTTTGAGTATGTTTGTGTGTAGTCTATGTGGTATGTGTAAAGTGTGTCTGCATGTGTGTATCTGCATGAGTGTGTATATGTGTATGTAGTGTGTATGATGTGTAGTTGTGTGTATGGAGGCCAGAAGAAGGTATTGGATCCCATGGTCTGGAGTTATACTCCGATGTGAGTTACTCAAGGTGGGTACTGGGAACCACGCCCAGCTCCTGGAAGAGAAGCAAGTGCTTTTAACTCCCACTTCTGATAGTTTTGTGTGTCAACCTGGTATTGTCTTAGTGGGGACTTGTCTGGTGGCAGGCGACTGTGTCTGTGGGGAATTGTCTTGATTGACTCAATTGATGTGGGAAGACCCAGCCTGGATGGGGCAACACCGTTCCCTGGTTTGGGGTCCTACACTACCTAAGAGCAGAGACAGCTAGCTGAGCACTGAGTATGCACGTATTTATTTTCTCTCTGCTGCTGGCTGCTGAGGCAGCTGTGATGGGACCAGCTGTTGTAAGTTCCTCCAGCCTCAACTTCCCTCCTAGGGTGCATGGTGACCTGGAATTGTGAGCTAAATAAAATACACCCTTTCTTCCCTAAGTTGCTCCTTGTCCGGGGATTTTTATCAAGGCCACACACATGAAACTGGGACACTAATCAGGTTGTCTTTTTATTTTAGCCGCAAGGTATCAGAACAGTAATATAATACAGCAAAATAATGCTTGGTTTCATTTCACTCAAAAGGAAAAGTGGAAGATGTAAAACATTATATATACATGTAGCATTTTGGTAAAAAGATTTTTGGCATCTTAACCTTGGTGTTTGGTGCACTAAAAGAATCTTGGGAAAGCTGGAGTTATGCAGTTGATTCAAAAGGTTAAAGCAGCTCGCAGCGTGTAGCTGCATATCATGCAACCTCCGACTGCTGAAAGCACCAGGCAAGGACTCTCAATCACCGGGTGGAGTGATCTCCAGAGATCCTTTTCTGGCTCCCCACAAGTGCTCGGTGCTTTTCAGCAGTCCACCGCGTGCATAAATTAACAACATGCTATAAGGGCTTCTTATATTGTAAATGGAGCCCCTTAAAGTTATATTCCTTCCTTCCCACACTCACACAGTCTTCCGGTGTGAATTACTACTGGGCTCTGCTCATTTGAACAGAAGGCGTGAGTTTAAAGGCACCAACAAACACACCAGCAATATATTAGCTGTCCTCGGTGACTTTCGCATGCTTGGGTTACTCGCAGGCGGTGACTGGCTTCAGAAACCAATTTCACTAAATACTAAATCTTTACAGGATGTCTTTGGGGAGACTGAAAGAATTCCGAACAATGGCTCCCACTACGTCTTCAGGTGCACCCCTCGTTCCTCATCTGTTATTTTAACACCATAGAAGCCTGTTGAAATCACCCAGCCCCCTCTGTTAGGAATTCCACACCAGACTTCTGTGCCTGGCCAAATAGCCATCTTACCATTCTGCTTATCTTTGTTGTTTAACAAGGCCTTGCTATGTAACCCAGGCTGGCTGGAACTTGACATGTAGCCTAGGCTGACTTGAAACTCAAGACTGATCTGCTTCACCCTCCCGAGTGCCATGGTAACAGGTGTGTGCCACCACGACACCACTGCCGCCCCGCCGCTGCCACTGCAGCCACCACCACCACCACCACCACCACCACCACCACCAGCAGCAGCAGCAGCAGCAGCAGCAACAACAACAAGCAATGTGGCCAAGGTCACACAGCCAAGCGCTAATGGATGCCGACCCCTCCCCTCCCCCTTTCTCTACTTTCCCATCCCCACTCTTCAAGGGCCAGGGACTGAGCCAGGGTTTTGCCACATATAAGGAAAACACAGTATCATTGAGTTTTCCTCCTGTTTCTCCTGTCCTGCCTGCCCCAGTCTTTTCTACTGACTCCTGCTGGTCCCTTTTCTCCAAACAGTCCCTTTGCAACATTTATGCCTGTGCCATAAAGCCTGCATATGAATAAATGCAATGTTTCCTCATCCTTTCTCCTCTATTTCCATTCTTCTCCGCTGTTATCCCCCTACTGTTAGGTCCCTCCCCTCCACATAGACCCCCCTATTGTTAGGCCCCTCCCCTCCATAGGGACTCCTCCCACCATTAGGCCCCTCCCCTACACATGGACCCCCTATCATTAGGCCCCTCCCCTCCATATGGGTTCTTCTTCCATTTTCATGCCTTATGTAAACCTTGTATTTCAATCCCAGCAGACTACCCTCTCTATAGGTGCCCAGAAATGAGAGGGACAACATCTCTGGACAATCTGTGTCCTTGAAAAGACAGAGTTCCATTGAGGCCTGCTCTGCCATTCTTCCTTGGTTGGCTTTATGCTTAGCCAACCCTGTACGGGCAAGTTCAACCACATTAAGATTTTCGTTTACTTCTATTGATTCTTGAATAAAGCTTTGGATTTCCACACTGAACAAACAACGGTGTGAAGGTAAGTTTGAACTTCAGAAAAGCAATAGCAGTTGCTTTTAAGTATAAGCAGCTCCCCGGCATCGCAGGGCATATCCTTGTATGAGAAATAATTGTTGAGAAATTAAAATTTAATTGTGCATATTATATTTTATATGGCAACTCTAAGTAGGCCATGCCTCCTCCAGTCTGGAGGCCAGTATCAAAATGTCACTTCTGTCTATTGAGGGAAATTATGGATGCAGACAGACAGACACATATACAAGCACACAGAGGGAGGGAAGTAGGAAAGGGGAGTGTAAGGGAGGGAGGGAGGGAGAGAGAGAGAAACAGAGAGAGGGGGGAAGAGGGAGAGAGAGAGAGAGAGAGGAGAGAGGGGGAAGAGGGAGAGAGGAGAGAGAGGGGGGAGGGAGAGAGAGGAGGAGGAGGAGGAGGAGAGAGAGAGAGAGAGAGAGAGAGAGAGAGAGAGAGAGAGACAGACTTAGTTTGTCCGCTTAGAAAGAAAGTGTTGGTCAAGTTTGCCTCAGGCCTGGCTTAGCTCAGACAGTCTGGTCCCCCAACCACCTGCATATTCTTTGCCTTCTTTCAAGTCCTGGTGAGAGTTGGGGAGATGATTCTGGCTTACAGGTTCTGCTTCTTACACTCTGCTGGCTGCACAGCCCAGGAAGCCAGTCACTTGGGCTAAAACAGGCCCCTTAATGTTATTTTAACGACATGATCCCCACATTGCAAACGGGTCCTCTTAGCTGTGGCCTCTAGAATAAAGTAATTGACCTTGACGCCATTTAGCTGGGGACACATAACTCATGTCATGGTCAATTATCTCTTGGTAGACTTCAGCACAGTGGGGGCCATTGTCCACATAATGACTATGGGGCTCGAAGGGTCTATTACTGCGAGGGCCCCTCACAGGCTTCACCTGCTCCATTCACATCTGCACCCCACATCTGCACACTTAGCACTGTGCCTGGCACACTTAGGATCCTGACACACATGGCTCTATGCTAGATGAGGAGTCACAAGACGTAACAAGTGAAGTCTTGTCCCCATTGTTGAAAGATTCAATCTAGAGGTTTCAATAAATGGCAAGGGATGCTTAGAAAAGGCACTCAGAGAACCCTGGGAGTTGGAGGATTCTCTGGCTAATTGGTATTTAGAAAAATAAACTGAAGGCGAAGAATAATAGGGCTTTATAACTGAGACAGAAGAGCGAAGTTCAGAACACTTAGCTTTACCTATGGTCTTTGAGCAAGTCACAAAATGTTTCCTATCCTCAGTTTATTCACCTGCAAAATGGAGATAATATTGTAACCCCGCTCGTAAGGCAAATATGATCATCTACAAGCTGGAGGACCTTTTGTCATTGTAAGATGCAACGTGCAGAGCATGGGACTGAACCATGCCCATCAGAGACAGTTTCACACAGAGGTTAAGGTAGGATGCTGTGCCGGTGGCCTGGGTTTACACAAGTTGGCTCTGTCACTTGCTGACTCCTTGACCTTTAGCATGTGGTTAATATCTGTGCCTCAGTTTCCTCTTCTATTAAGTGAAGATAACTTTGCCAATTACCTCAAAATAATCTGTGAACATTAGTTGAATTACTGTGCGTGACTACAATAAACAGTCAGCAAATTCTATTTACAGTTAATATCAATTGCAGCATCTGGGCATGGTAGGGAGAAGAATGGATGTGATGTTTTGAGGCTGCTGACACAAACCGCTCACCTAATTATAGACATCTTTCTGTTCCAACACGAAGAATCAAGAATTCAAGAATTCAGGTCAAGAATCTAGGAAAGAGAGATACAGATTCTGTTTTCTGTTTAGTACATAATTTTCAATTCAAGAGATGCTTGTAGAATCATGTTGTTCTATCAATAACTCCCAAATAGCTGCCGAATCAAAACGTCAGTGCTGGAAGATGGGGAGAAATGGAAAACTGATTTATTCATTCTTAGTCAATAAAATAAGCAGGCAGTCGCCAGGTTATAAACACCCTATGCAAAGTGAGACTTACAGACATAATATCAGAAGATGGAATTATCCCAGTTTAAAACATAGCGCTGTTGAAGCAAGTTCTAGTAGAATTTACAAGGGGACGCCTCAAATGATCAGGAACTGGGGGCCTTTGGGAGTCAGCACCTCCACCCCTGAGATTTGCTACCAGCAACTTCAATTTGCATTTTCCAGAAGGCAGGTTAGAGTGTTTTCTAGAAACACTGTAGGGGAAAGGAGAAAAACAATCAGGCTGGACGCATCCGATTTGTTTAAAACGTCCCGTTACTCGGGACTGTTAGGTTTATAAATCAAAATTATGTGTCCAGCAAGGGAATGGGAGGTAAAACCGTTTCCAAAAGAAAAAAAGAAAGAAAGAAAAGAAGAGAAAGCAAGTGATTCATTTTGGCCAAAATAATTGAAAATGCAGAGACTGCGCATTTGTGCTGCTCGGCCCCAGAGTCTGTGCCTTCCCAGTTGCTCGGCCCCCAGGCTTGTATTTTGCCTTTGCAGCAATGTAGCAGATTTCACGGTGAAGATGAGCTCCTCGGATCAGGGAATCCTTACTCTATTTGGTGAAATTACATAGAGCCAAATCCTTGACAACTTGAAGGATTTTACTTCTGCGTTACTAGAACCAGCCTCCAAGAAACAACAGAACTATGTGATGCTCCTTCTGTGCAAAAGGAAGAAAAAGGGATAGAGGGAAGGAGGAAGGGAGAGAGGGAAGAGGATGAAAAGAGGAAGACAGAAGAGTGAAAAAGGAAGCCAAGAAACAGAAGAGAGAGGAGAAGAATGGAAGGAAAGAAGGAAGAAAGGAAGGAAGGAGGGAAGAAATGGGGGAAAGAAGGAAGAAAGCTAGGAAAGGAAATGAGGAAGGAAGGAAGGAATGAGGAAAGGAAGGAAAGGAAATGAAGAAGGAAGGAAATAAGGAAGGAAGGAAGAATGGGAAGGAAGTGAGGAAGGAATGAGGGAAGGAAGGAGGGAGAGAGGGAGGGAGGGATGGAGGGAAAGGAAGGAATGAAGGAACTAAGGAACGTAGGAAGGAGAAAACTTCATTACTTTTTCCACTGGCATCAAGTCAGACCAAGTCTTACAGCAGAGTGCCTCTTAGAATTTACCTTTGAGGACCCAAGTCACATCTGGATACAGGGTCCTAAGTGAATGCAGCTCATGGAAGATGTGGAAGGTGAGCTTGCTGGAATATGAAATATGGCAGCCTTGAATGGTGCCACTAATTGCCAGGACTACCACACATTTCATTGGTGTCTAGGTAGGGCACCAGAGAGAGTCCGGGAGTGAGATCTCCGGGTTCCCAGCTTTCCTCCTAAGAAGTCCAAAGCATCTGTGCTTGACATAAAACACTACAGGGAGAGTTAAACGGCACAGGGAAGGTAGCTCAATGAATGGAGATCGCAGAAGGGGAAGGGCTTCTCACTTCCCTCCCCCTAGCTAGAGAAATTGAGGAAGATAGCTTGGGGAAATCAGCTCTGAAGCAGAGCTCTGGTGTGTGGTCAAGAGTCAAGGGAAAGTAGCCAGCAGAGGGTTATGGAGTTAATAATAACAGAGTCGAGAGAGTCCAGAGGACATTCGTGAAAAAAACAAAACAAAACAAAACAAAACAAAAAACGGATGAGGGCTCTGACCACTAGACAGCAGCGATTCTGTCTGTCCATTTTCTGTGTGAACAGAGAGTAAAAGTCTTCCATCCCTGTCTCCAAGCACTTGATACGCCGTTGGGGAGAACAGGGTGTTTGTAGGCTGTCCTGAAGATAGGGTTGCTCTGTGATGTACAAAAATTAGCTCTAGAGAATGGGAAGGGAGTAAAGGGGTTGGTGTGCCGGGATCGATCTACAGGTAAGAAGAGAACTGACTAAAATAGCAGAGTAAGCCCCCGCTGGGGCTGAGAACAGAACCCCAGACTGCCTGTTTCAATTTCTGGGCTCTTCCCCAAACGGAGCTGGGGAGACCTATGTTGGTAAAGATGGTGGAGTTCTTTTTATTCTTGTGACCCAAATGAGGGAACTTCAGGGCAGCCATGGGAACAAGACTTACCTATACACATCCCCACCCCAAGGCTCAGAAAGTCCTGTGAAGAGAACTTTTAGAAATTAAAGTCTCTACATACACCGTTCATCTTTGCAAATACGACCTCACCCAGTTTCAGGCAAAACAGGAATCTCATTTATACCAGTAGGAAAACTAGGCACTATAGGAGGGATGGAAAATACAGGGACCTTTTTTAGAACATGGAAATGGGTGGGATGGTTACCTGATACAGTTTTGTTAATTGTATCAAAAAATTCGCACAGCTGTGTTCCTTTCATTTAAAAGAAAAGAGAAGGAAGAGATGGAGAGAGGAAGGAAGGAGCAAGAGAGTGAGGAAAGGGTACAGAATGGAGAAACGGGAAGGAAGAACAAAAGAAAAGAAAAGAAGAGGGAAGAAGAAAGGGAGGAGGGTAGAAGGGAAAGGAAGGAGAGAGATGGGAGGAGGGAGGGAGGGAGGAAAAGAGGGAGGAATAGGAGAAGGGAAGGGAGGGAGGAGGAAGGGAAACAAAGGAGGGAGGGAGGGGAGGAGGGAGGGATCAGAGGAGGGAAGGAAGGAGGGAGGGAAGGAGGGAAAAAATTGTTGGATTTTTTCCCCCATTCAATATGTAGCCTTGGGATTCCCAGGCCCATTCCCAGTTCCAGGAGCAAGTGGAACCAGAGGGTGGTTACTTCCATTGTCCATGTGGCACATTGTGACATTCAGTTAAAGCTCTTACTATTAATACCGTTTTATAATGAGTTATAAAACCTCTCTCTGTTGATGATTTGCCTTATTAAAAGAACGGCCATCCAGATCCCACTTGAGTGTGTTTGTGTCCCGAGGGTGACTTCTGAGACAGCCTTTGCTGTGGACGAGCTCCTCCAGCTGGCCTCTCGGACCCCACAGAGGACACATTAGGCAGCAGTCCTTTTCTTAGACTGGGTTTAATCAAGTGCAAATTCTCCTTTCTAGCGCAGTACTAAACAAACCCAAGCGTTGGCTTTCTAATTTACTAGCCAGTAAACTACAGGAGCCAAGTTTTGTATGTGGCCAGTGATTTGCTTTTCTTCAGAGGGACATCATGGAGGGGCAGACCTAGCAGGTGAGACACGCCATTCACTGTACTCACAAACAAGGAGTGCCCAAGTAGGAAAGAATTGTGCTCTACAAAAGGAAATGAATGTTTTTCTGGGTTTTAAAACCTCTATATATTGTGTATGTGATGTGTGTGCGCACAGGCATGCGTATGTGCGAGCATGTGTGTGTGTGTGTGTGTGTGTGTGTGTGTGCATGTTTGCCCGGCGTGCATGTGGAGGTCAGAGGACAACTGTCACGAGTGAGTTTTTCTTCCCACCATGTGGGGTTCTGGAGATGGAACTGAGGTCATCAGATTTGGCGTCTTTACACACTAAACCACCCTGGCACCCCTGTAAATTAAAAAAGCCTAAAGGCCTCCTTCTTGCCACTGGAATTTTGAATTCTGCAGTAAACTGGTGAAAGAGAAAGCACAACTTGTACAAGAAATGAGGCTAGAACCAGAGACGTGGGACATCGGGGGGGACTTTGAACACACAGGCAACCAGAGACTAAAACAGAGGCCGCAGAGGTAGCTCATAGAGCTCGCAGGGAGAGCCATTTCTCTTGGAAGTCTGATAGTCTTCAGAGGTTTTGTGAGCAGAAAATAATATTAGCATATATTATTGTGCCTCCAATTATACTTACATTCTGAAGCTCAAACACTGGTTTAGGTAATTGAAGGTAATAACATTATGGTTGAGGACATTAAATAGCCAACCAATGACTCCCAGGAATGACCTAGAAGAAATCTCAACTTCTAGCATTTTTTAAAAGGATGTATAGAGTATACATCTCTTTCCTCCTCTTGCCTTAGAGGAAGAAATGATGGGGCCTTTGGACAGGTCTTATAGTGACCTACTGACTACTAAGACTCAATGTTTGAACTGAGAAGCCGTGGTGCTGAAGCTGAAACCAGAGAGGAGTCACTCGCAATTTGAAGCAAGAATCCCACCCCTTGTTTCCTTTCAGCGCCATGTTGCTGTCAATCAGCTGGCTCCTTGTCGGCTCTCTCCTCCTCTTTGCATCCCATCAGGCACTGTGCTGTTTTGTTTCTGACTCTAGCTCTGCCCAGAGATAAGCTCATTCGATTTATCTGCACTTCGGATCATGACTCATGTCTCATCTGAGGTCACTCCATCCTGCGTTTTCCTGTGGTGAAAATACTTTTTCTCTCTGAAAGGCGACCCAGCCATACATGGGAAGAGGGACGCAGGGGACTGCCACGGCTGTGATATATGGTGACGGTTCTGAAGAAAGTCAAAACCATTTAAAGACCAGGTTTTGATGAATTGCAGGAAATGGTGGATTTACAGCCATTCCAGAACTCCTAGGGACTGACTGTCATTGGGTGACCATGAGAATTTTAACTAGCGCGTTGTAGAACCCAGATCAAGGCTGTGACAGAGCAGAAGGTTGTTTGGGTCTCCTGTTGTATAGAGGTCGCTGGTGGGAGACATGTTTAAATTTTTTTGAGTCTTATTTTTTATTTATGTGTACATGCGTGTCTGTGTGTGCACATGCACATGTGTGTAGGTCCTCGCAGAGGCAAGAAGAGGATGTGGGGTCCCCTGAAGTTGTAATTGCAGGTGGCTGCCAGCTGCCCAATTTTTGGTGCTAGGAATTTAACCCTGATTCTTTGCAAGAGCAGCGCGTGCCTTTAACTGTTGAGCCATCTCTCCAGACCAACAAACATTTAAATTACCTTTTTTTCCCTTTTTGTTTACTTATCCAAGATTCATTTCTATTTGTTTGCTAAGGTTAAAAATTAGCAGGCAGGAGGGAAATGCCTACTGTAAAAAGCTTAAGCAGAGAGTCTTTACTTCGTGTACACTACTATGGTATGACTGCTAGGAATAGACCAACTTCTCTTCCTATGTCAGTGCGCCTCCATCCTTTAGAAGCCTTGCTGCTGCCTCATGTTATGTAGAAGGGACTGCTGGGTACTCTGACCTCCTTTAATCTTTCTGGGGAACCACGGACTATCAAGATGACAATGTAGGGTGACAGCTGAGCTATTGGGCACCATTATCCTAACATACAGTGACTTTCTTAAAGTTCACTAGGACAGTTGACATCGACCCCAAAAGCTAATGGAGCAATTGTGAGCAACATTTTTGTTGACACTAACATTTGACGGCTTTGGCTGAACCTGAAATGACTCAGCCCCGGAGACACTCATTAGATCATGTTGAGGATGTAGGGGCAGCTGCAGCTCATCTGTGAATTCCTCCTCAGTTAACTTTCTGTGAGGCATTGTACTGAACCTGTGAGGCACAGCCTGCTCGACGCTCAACACTCAACGCTCAAGGCTGATCACTCTTGGACTCGTGGTGAGTTCCAAGATGGGGTCTTCCCCTCCCAACACAATGAATAAATTATTCAAAGCATGAGATATTCTTATAAAGGCCCATAGTGTTCTGATGGGGCCAGTCATTTAGGAAGAGGTATCAATGTGCAATTGGCAGAAAAGGGGAACCCTCCGAGGAGCTGTGGTAACAGCGCAGTTACTTAAAGAACATTTAAGCTGCAAATATCTCTGTGGTTTGCGATTTGGCCCAATGCTTCAGTCACTCTGAGAAATTTCTCAAACTTTGGCTAATTACATTAAGAAATGTAAGGCTTAGTACATGATTCTACTTCCCCAAATATCGTGGGCTGTCTTCTGCATTTGGCAAGCCACTCACATGTGAGGAATTGATGAGAAAGACCAAGCAGGTTCTGGCCCACAGCAGGGAATGCTAACTGTTGATACAGAGAATAACCACTACATAATGGCCATGTAGGGCTTGTCTGTCAAACCTCAGAGACTTCATCAGAATAGTGGGGTGTGCTGGTTTCTTATGAGTGAGGAGAAAACACATGATTAGATGTGCTGAAGCCCCAATATTCTCACATGTGCCTAGTCATGCCTAAGTAAACAGCTGGAAGTGTGTGTGTGTGTGTGTGTGTGTGTGTGTGTGTGTGTGTGTGAAGTTTGCTCTTCTTATCATGTCTTCATTTGGCTACTTAATAGCCTAAAGTGGAACTCCTAGGTACAACACTGTCCCTCCTGGGTATCATGTTGTAGAACAGGCGGATGCTGTTCCTTTTCTCAATGAGCCAGTGTGAAGTCCGTGAACTGCAGAAAGCACTGATACATGCTACAATGTGCTATAGTCGTGGCTTTTTCAATCTGGCCTGGAGAGGACCGACCCTGAGCTTTATCTGGTCTCACTCAGACCAAAGCTAGCAGAAAGCACTTCATGAATTGCTCTGTGAGTGGTAGGGCTCCGTTTTCTTTTCTCAGACTTATTTTAAAACGTGCATGTATGTGTTTGACACGTTTGTGGGTGTCTGAGAAGCCCAGAGGAGGATGTCTGATTCCCTGGAGCTCAAGGAAGTTGTGAGCCACCTGACCTGTGGGCTAGGAAGTGAACCCCAGTTCTCTGGAAAAGCAGCAAGCACTTCTAACCACTGAGCCATCTCGCTAGACCAGAGGGTCTCAACCTTCCTACTGCTGTGGCCCTTTAACACAGTTCCTCATGCTGTGGTGACCCCAACCATCAAATGGTTTCCATTGTTACTTCATAACTGTAACGTTGCTACTGTTATGAATTGTAATGTAAATATCTGTGTTTCAGAAGATCTTAGGTGACCCGTGTGAAAGGCCACTGCTCTGGAGTCAGCATTAGTATCATTTAAGTGATTATATTAGGACTTTAAGGGAAAGGAGAGATAAGTCTTATACTTTAAAAACGTACACTGGTAGTTCTTAAAATCTTCCCCTGTATCTGGCAAGGTATTTAAAAGGTGCTCAATATTTATTTGAATTAGTGGAAGACAGAGTCTCAGGTCCTACAGTTTCTATGTTGTCATAACTCCATAACAGGGAGCACTTGCTGTGTTCCACATTCTCGCTTCCTCGGACGTACCCAAGGACAGTTCTTTTTCATCCTCTGTAGGCAATTTTCATTCCTGTGGTCAGTGCTGGCTAGGAAAGCAGACCATCAAGACTCTAGTCTCTAAGCAAACCCAGAACCCTGGGTGGGATGACCCAGGCACCGGCCATGCCGACACACTGGAATGTATAGAAGGACTATATTTTTATATAACTCATGCTGATAATAATTACAGTTGACATGTTTTTAAGTCATAGCTGTTTGCTGTGGTCTATAGCAAGACTATCTTGGCCATGTCAGTGATATAAATAATGACACAGATGCTTATTAATATTTTAAAGCTCAGGCCTTCATTGGTCAGTCTCCTGACTACTCCATCCGCCTAATCCTGGCGTGTGTCCCGCCATATGGCCAGGTCTACCTCTCCGCTCCAGTTCGTCCTTCCACCTCCAAGTCCATCCCTCACCCCTCATCTAGTCTCCCTGTGTCCCTCTCTTTCCTGAAGATCTGCCCTCCACTTCCGTCCCAGAGATGCCCTTCAGATCTTTATTAAAGCCAATCCGATATAATTCTAGTATGCCTTAGGCAGGTAAGGAAGAAAAAATATTTACAAAATATGGGAGCGGCAGTGGGCCATAGCTCTCTGCCAGTACAGAATCATCAATGGAATATCCAGAGACACACCTGCTCACAGTGTACCTCAATGGCAGTCCAAATCTGAGCATATAGTAATGTGGGCCTGTCTATCTACAAGTAAGGATTAGTCTCAGAAAGGCAACCTCATTCTTAAAGGGCATATGCAAGTCAGAGAGTTGAGATTCAACCTCATATTTTTCTGCTCCAGATACATTGCTACTCTGGAACCAAGGAACTAACAACAAAAGCATAGGATTTATAACAGATGGACAAGCACCCAACTCCTTTATTCTGGGTGCTCACCCACACCTATGGTCGCGCCTTTTGTGGACTCAGAGCCTTCAACTTTGTAAAGAGCTGTATGTTGGACATCTCCTCTTTCCTCACTATAATTGTGTATAGTGCAGAGCCTAAAGCTATCTGAGTTCCAGACACAATAAAGCTGAAATCATGAAAAGTAACTAGCTTTCCCAAGATCAGCTTGCTGGGAAGAAGTTTATCTAGGAAGCTTTGCTGGCCTTCACTGTTGCATGCAATACCTCACCTCCACCCGCTTTGGGTGTCAGGGACTTAGTCCTGGCACTCCAGGGACCTAGCGTGACATAGTTGTGATGATCACGTAATAGAGTGAGCAAACAAAGAAGCCCTTGCGAAACACTGAGCACACACTTCCTCATCTTACACTGTTCACAGCTTCACTGCGACAGCTTCCTCAACAGTTCTGTGTGAACCTGGAAATAATACGGTCTGAGGGCCCCCTGATCTAAGAGCCCCATCTTTAGATTCCTTGCCTAGGGCAACATCTTTGACACCGCAGATTGCTTCTAAATGACTTGGAATGGAAGTAAGTCCCATGACCCCTTAACGTGATCATGCTGATAGTTGGCATACCTAGCCAGCAGGACTAACGGTGTTGTCCCCCTCCCCCACATCCACCACACTTTAAATGGAATCTGGAGAAGTTGGGGGAATATTGGCTTCAACTTAACAGTGGGTGGCAGGAACTCAGAAGTTTAATCCCAGACCTGCTACTAATTTCCTGGATGGCTTTTTGGTGTGTCCATTAATCTCTCTCTATCACCATTTCCTTCTCAGGAGGAGATAGAAAGAATAATGGAATGTTTTATGCATTAATGCATTTATGATCCTAACGTGTGCTGTAAAAGCATAGCCTTCTAAAAATGTTTGGTGGTAGGAGGTAAATCAAAAAAAAATCTAGTTTCTGGTCTTTTATTTTGATGCATGAACGAGAGAGAGGGAGGGAGGGAGAGAGAGAGAGAAAGAGAGAGAGAGAGAGAGAGAGAGAGAGAGAGAGAGAGAATGTGTGTGCCATAGTTAGAAACCAGACCTGAGGTACACTAAAGAGGTATGTAGTTTGTCGTGTCAAAAAGCACTATATTTTCCAAGGGCCAGAATGGAGTTCTCTAATAATAACCACTGAAGTATCTTAAAGCAGAGATGAGGGGCTTCTTTTGTTATCAGGACTAATAAAATTGAAATCTCACACTATCTCAAGAGGAGCATTTTCATTAGTCACAGGCACTGTTAAACTGAAAATGGTCTCATTAGGACTCTGGCTGGAAGTCCTTAACTTTTTCTGGTACAACACATCACTTTGGTCATGAATTTTGAAAACAATTCACCGAATCAGCAGGATTTATATGAGAGCAGAGAGGATGACGTGACCTCCCAGATGTCGTCTGCATGAACTACATTGCTTATTCTCTGAGAAATGCTCTTGACTGTTGTGCATCTATAAATTCTTCAGCCTTGTAGGAAGAGATGGGAAGGCTCTAAGGAGAACTCAAATCTTGTGTGCAGTGACCCCTTTGCAAGACAGAATCAAAACGTGGTTCAGTTTTTAAGCTGACTTCTAGGCCATTCTGATTTTAAAAAGGGCATTTCTATAACTTCAATGCAGCGGTTTAGTTTTAGTCTTTAGTACATTTTGTGTTTAGAGACAATTGTTTTTGACATCAAAATAATGAAATTATTTTAGAGAATCTACCCATGTCATAGATTTCTTCTGTACCTTCAGGAATAATATCTGCCTTTCTCAGTTCCTAAAATGCCAACTGAGTCAAAGAGGTCTATGTGGTTTTATATGTGAGAAAACACTATTTTTTAAAATTTTTGTTATTATCATTATTTTACTTACTCACCTTCCTTACTTTACTTACCTGCTCACTGCCCCCTTCTGGTCACACCCTCCTATAATCCTTCTCCCCATTCCCCTTCTCCTATGAGTGGGTGGGTGCCTCCCTAGGTATTCTTCCATAAGAGTCCCCAAACCCCATCCACTCTTTGGCTGTGGGTGTCTTTATCTGTCTGAGTCAGCTGCTGGGTGGAGCCTCTCAGAGGATAGCATGCTCCCGTCTGCAAGCAGAACAGAGCATCATTAATAGTGCCAA